>NC_057806.1:575276505-575576505 GCF_018294505.1 Triticum aestivum
GGATGAATAGTGAGCGGTGGCATTGCCTCTGGATGAACAGGACCCCGTGGTTTGGTGGAGGGCTGGATGGACAGTAGACGGTGGAGGGGTGGTTGAACAGTAATCGATGGAGTAGCGCGCGGTGGAGGCTGGATGAACAGGAGCCCGTGGAGGCTGGATGAATAGGAGCCGGTGGAGGCTGGATGAACACGAGCCCGTGGAGGCTGGAGGAGGTCAATGGTGGAGATGAACATTATCCCATGGAGTCCCGTTTTGCAGTACGCCACACCCCTCCCGATGAACAGGACCCCCATTTCGACCGTAGCGCTCCAACACAAGTCCGTTTCGTCCATTTTGTGGTACGCCACACCCCTCTCGATCAACATGACCCCCGTTTCGACCGTAGGAGGTCCGTTTCCTCCATTTTGCGGTACCCCAGACCCCTCCCGATGAACAAGATCCCGTTTCGAACGTGGCCAGTCGAACACAAGGCCGTTTCCTCCGTTCTGCGGCACGCCAGGCCTCGTTTCCCTTGCCTGTTCTGTCCAAGCCCTCCCGATGAACACGACGCATTCCGTTGCCTCCCCATGAACACGACGCATTCCGTTGCCTCCCCATGAACACGACACATTCCGTTGCCTCCCCATGAACACGACGCATTCCGTTGCCTCCCCATGAACATGACGACGACACTGTTTCTCCGTTCCGACCCAGCCATGTACACGAGCCCTGGCCATACGTATGCGCGAGTAGGCATTCGAGACCCCGCCCGTATGTACACATACATGGCCGTATTTTCTTTCTTGCACCCTGGCCGCTGTACGTACGTGTACACGCTACGTGCGCACCTCTACTACGACACGTGCGCGCCTCTACATCGACCAGTATATATGTACGTACACGTTTGCGACCAGCATGACAACGCTATGTACGCTTCGACCAGGTGGGTCCCGACTGTCAGGCACTTCCTTGCGTGCGAAGATGTAGCTGGTGGGTCCCAGCAGTCAGGGGGGCGAAATACGGTGGCCCGTCCGGTGGGTCCCCGCTGTCAGGTGGAGGAATAATTATTTTGCACGTAATAAGG
This sequence comes from Triticum aestivum, assembly GCF_018294505.1. NCBI lineage: Eukaryota > Viridiplantae > Streptophyta > Magnoliopsida > Poales > Poaceae > Triticum > Triticum aestivum. Next base: position 575,277,569 of record NC_057806.1, read on the forward strand.
AGGCACTTCCTTGCTGCGGCCGTGGACCAAGCTATCAGCCTCTCCATGTACAGTCCACGTTAACCACGCCATGCCGAGAGCACCAGGGCGGTGGACGACGGCGAGGCCTAGGAAGGGGACGACGCGGAGCCGGGGAAGACGTGGCAGTGGATGCCCACGCGTAGAGGAGTACGAGGGTTCACTGGTTCGCTGCGGTGTGAGGCTGCCGTCGCTGCAGAATAACAGGGGGTGTGGGTGAGTAGAGGGATGGCCTGGCCAGCGGTGGGAGTAGTATGGGGCGGTGAGGCATCCGCCGCATCGCAGCCGGCCACAAGAGGCAGGAGCACGAGGCACGACCGGCGCTGGTTTGGGCGGCTGGAGCAAGAAGACCAGAGGTTGAAGAAGCACTACGGCCGTTGGATGGACATCGTACGGTCATTGGAGCTAGAATCGTGCATATTGACTAAGTTGACAAAACCCTCCGTCCCCGTCAACTTAGTAGGCACACAAGTCAGCCTGCCACTATACTGGGTCCCAGCTAACAGGGGGAGTATTCATTTTTTTGTGCGTAATAAGGAGGCACTTCCTTGCGTGCGAAGATATAGCTGGTGGGTCCGAGCTGTTAGCGGCGGTAACGTTTTTTTTCACGAAATACAGAGGCCCTTTCGGTGGGTCCTTGATGTCAGGTGGAGGAATCATTATTTTGCGCGTAATAAGGAGGCATTTCCTTGCGTGCGGCCGTGGACCCAGCTGTCGGCCTCTCCATGTAAAGTCCACTTCAGATGCATGTCGGTTGTTGACCATGTTGACCAGGCCGCGCCGAGAGCACCAGGGCGGTGGAAGACGGCGAGGCCTAGGAAGGGAACGACACGGAGGCAGGGAAGACTCGGCAGTTGTTTCCCACGCGGAGGGGAGTACGACTGTACGAGGGTTTACTGGTTCGTCTGCCGTCGCCGGAGAATAACAGCAGGTGTGGGTGAGTAGAGAGATGGCTAGGCCAGCGATGGGAGTACGATGGGGCGGTGAGGCCTGCGCGGCAGCAGAGCCGGCCGCGGGGAGGAGGGAGCAGGCCGTCCCGCCGGCGCCTGTTTGAGCGGCTGGAGCAGGAAGAGCAGAGATTGAAGAAGCACGACGGCCGTTGGATGGCCATCCAACAGTCACTGCTTGTGCGTCAACCTTTTTTTAGGAAAATCTCAAATATGTGGAAAACAGCATACAACCCATCTTCCATTATTTCTAATAATTTACAGCCCATTTGCTAATTATTAAGGTTTTTTGGAGCCCATATTCTTTTTGTTAGCATTACAACCCATATTGTGGCCACGCTTAAAAAATTATACGAAATTTTGCATATTTCGGTGCGGTCCGAACTGTTTTTAATCCCGAAATTTCGACTCACATTCAAACTGATTTTAAAAATAAATGTATATCAATATAAAATCCAACAAATTCTCCACGCATAAAAATTAATGTAATTTCAAATCTCAAAATGAAAAAAAGATATTCGAAACTAATTGCCAGTTTGATGTGTTTTAAAAATGTACAGCCCATTTCTCATTACTGATGGGCCATTTTCTCGGCCAGCCGAATGAAAGCTCTCCTCGTCTTGAAAGATTTGCAGCCCAACAGGCCTGACAAAGTGACTTACTTGGCAAATCACAAAAAACTGGGTTGTGGCCGTGGACCCAGTTGTCAGCCTCTCCACGTACAGTACTCTTCCGATGGAATCATTTGTTGACTAAGTTGACAAGCCCTGCGTACGCGTCAACTTAGTAGGCCCATAGGTCAGCCTCCCAACCGGTGCGCCCCAGATGTTAGTGGGAGGAATCATTTTTTTTGCGTAATAAGGAGGCAGTTGATTGCGTGCGGCCAGGCCAGCGGAGGGAGTAGGGTGGGCTGGGGAAGCCTGCGCGGCATCACAACGGGCCACAAGAAGAGGGAGCAGGCAGTCCCGCCGGTGCTACTTTAGGTGGCTGGAGCAGGAAGATCAGAGATTGAAGAAGCACATTGGCCGTTGGATGGACATCCAACACTAACTGCTGCTAGAATCGTGTGTCCACTCACAAAGCCTTGCGTAAACAAGTCAGCCTCGAAATCTGTGGCATGTACATCCCATTTGCTATTATTTTTATAATTTTTACTCATTTTCTAATTCATATGGAATTTATTGCAGCCCGTTTTCCATTTTTAGAATTGCTAGCCATTTTCTGGTCAATACCAGGGTCAAAAAATTAACTAAATATATGGGAAATTTTGAAAATTCACAAATTTTTGCTGGGGAACGAAATATTCTTAATCCAAAAATTAATAGCCATACTAAAACAATTTTAAAAATAAATTAGTACTATGTCATGTTAAATCCAATGAAATACGTATAAGATATTAGTCAAGAACAAAAACAAAAAAAGAAACTTATATCCCATTTGCTATAATTTTTTTGGAATTTTCAACCCTTTTGATATTACTTTTAACAAACATTGACCATACTCTTAAGCCAGGCCGGAATGCATCCCTCCTCGTCTTGAAAGATTTGCAGCCCAGTAATTCAGAGAAAACAAATAGGACTAGCTTGGGTATTCTTCAAAAAGAAATACTGGGCTACCTATTTTCCCAAAGAACTGGTGCATGAGCATTTAGCTTTATTTATTTACTTATTTATGTTTAGGGGACCATGAGCATGTACCTGGGCCGGATTCATGTGAGAGCCTCCCTTCCAGTTAATTATGGGCTTCTCTACTGGGCCTTCATCAGTGGCTGCATGTTATCAACAAGTGGAAAATGTGTTTTCCGAGTTTCAAAAAAAAGTGTTCCGTACGATAAATAGCATGCGCTACGTACGGTACGGGGCACTAAACAATCAAACCGTGCAACGACTTCCAAAACATTGTGTTTGTCGTTCTAACAACACATTTATTCAACCAACAGACGGAATATACTACTGATTGTACATTGAAAACAGCAGCAGCAGCAACCAGGGCTGGGAGTGCAACAGAAGCAGTAAGAATGCCAGAAGAGTGAAGACGCAACTCTCTCTTCCAAACCAAACATCATCCATCATTACAAAAGGGCTACCAAAAAAGAACAAGTGTATGCATCAAACTAAATAAAGATCCTACTACACCAAGTGTACGCATCTAACTAACTGGCTCAGTTAGACGTTACTAATTTTTTCTCGAAACGGAGGCAAAAGAATTGCCTCGTCGATTAATTAAGAAGAAGAGAATTGCCCGGTTAATCTACGAAAAAACGGGCTAAAACCGAAGACGTTACTATTTATTAAGCTACAGTGGAGTCATAGATGGAGAGGAGTGGGAAACTTCACTGGTTCGGGTGCGCGGCAGCACAGCCCGGTGCCACCCACGGGAGACAGGAGCAAGAATAGAGGTTGAAGAAGGAGCACAACTATTGGATTAACATCCAACGGTCCAGCTGCTAGAATCATTTGTTGATTAAGTTGACAAAGCCGTGTGTACACGTCCGCTTAGTAGGCCCACAAGTCAGTCACCAAATCTGACGGGTCCCAGCTGTCAACGGGATGAATAATTTTTTTCGCAAAACAAGGAGGCACTTCCTTCCGTGCAAAGATACAGCCGGTGGGTCCCAGTTGTCAGGTGGAGGAAACATTTTCTTCAGCTTAATGAGGAGGAACTTTCCTTGTGTGCGACCATGGACCTCGTGGGTCCCAGCCGTCAGGCTCTCCACGTAAAGTCCTCTTCCGATGACTCTCGTTTGTTGACCACGCCGCACCGAACGCAGCGAGGCGGTGGACGACGGCGAGGCCCCGGACGGGAACGACTCGGAGATGGGAAAACACGGCAGTGGAGTCGCAGATTGAGAGGAGGAGAAGGGTTATAACTGGTTCTGTTGCGGCGTGGGGCTGTAGTCTGTGGAGAATAACAGGAGGTGTCGAGGGGTGGAGGGATAGCCTGGCCAGCGGTGGGGTAGGGCTTCGCAGCGATGCGTGCTAAGCAGAGCCGCTAGCCACCGGAGGCCGGACCAGGTGGTCCCGGCGACGCTGGAGGAAGAAGACGAGAGATTGAAGGTGCATGCCGGCCGTTGGATATAAATCCAATGGCTGTGGATGACACAATCATTTGTTGACCAAGTTGACAACGCCCTGCGTAGGCTTCGACCTATTGGCCCACATGTCAGCCTGCAAAAATGTGGCATATATTTAACCCATGTTTTCTAGAATGTACAGTCCATTTGCTGGGCTGGGTGAACAAATAATTTCGCGTCAATCAGGCCCATTTATATTTTCTAAGAAATCCCAGCCCATTTGCACTTCCTTGAAATACACGTATTAGGTGGGCTCGTTATATATACTCCCTCCGTCCGGAAATACTTGTCATCAAAATGGATAAAAGGGATGTATCTAGATGTATTTTAGTTTTAGATACATCCCTTTTTGTCCATTTTGATGACAAGTATTTTCGGGCGGAGGGAGTATAATGTTATGTCAGAAGGAGCAATTAATATCAAAGAATAAACCGGAGAGGCACATTATATATATAATTAAGAAATTAGTGAGTTATTGCTCAAAATAAAAATGAGCGCATTATTATTAAATTGGTCCTTAAAATCTTCGCAAGCTTTTGTACGCAATCACCAGGATTTTCCTTGCCTGTGAGTCAAAAACAACCAGGATTTTCCTTGCCAACTTCCGTTAAACATTTACTTTTATAAGTTGGGATGTTTTTATAAAGTATATATAAGTCTCTATAAAATATAAGATAATAGTAATAATATAAATATATATAATGTGGTTAGAAGGGAAAACATAAATTGGACACATCATTACTTTTATAAGAGACCTGCGTTTTATACCCCACAGTAGGCATACTAACAAGTTCACACACAAATACAACAGAAAAGGTAAACATTCATATCAAACTCAAGTTCACAGGACACGTTCATATCCATAGCCAACATTCACAATCAACAACTCAAAAGATTCATATATACACAAGCTCAGCATATCTATGCATCCAAATGATTGATAGATCACACGACAATATTCATACATAATTTACAAAAAGATTCAGATATACACATGTTCAGTATGTCTATGCATCCAAATGATTGAGATCACAACCAATATGATCCATGGAGGAACTTTAATTACCTAGGGTACAGACTGGTAAATGGTGTTCAATCCGAGGTACTTCTTGCTAAAATTAGTTCTTGTACGAGTAAACTTTCGAGTACATAAGAGGCAGCACCGACAATCTGAACTTTGCTTGTAGGTTTATCCTCAAATAGTGGCCTCGTGCCGAGGGAGGTTTGAGCAACTTGGCCACTACTTTCATCCAACCAGTTTACTGGGTCATCTTAGTTCTATATCTCGCCAAAATTCTACATTGAAGACGAGAAAGGAGGCTGTTGAGAAAATGAACCACCCAAATTTTTTGTGCAGTTCAACTGAAATGGAGCATCCTTGGTGTGCAGACTCATTAAGTGCGAGATGAATATACGTGTCAACCAACTTGTCTGGAATCTTTAGACTCCATGCCATATAGTTTGCTACCATATGTGCCGATAACCAAAAGGCACAAGTTGGGACCAAAGACTGGACTACGTTTTTCTGGGCTATGCACCAAGCAATATTTTTGGCGTTCACTCTCCTAACACTTGGAGTTTGACAATTGGTTGACGCCGGTTGATACTCAAATGAATATAGACACTTCTTGTCAACATCGATGCTTGTCTGAGTGAACTTCGGAGTACATAGCAGCAGCATAAGTACCTGTCCATCTGATCATTTTGTGCAGTTCTACTGAAATCACCCGATGTAATGATTTGCCTGCGAGTTCAGGCTCCAAATTACTCCTTTATGAAATCGGCAAACAGTAGCACAATACCAAATTACCAATACATATGACAGGCACAATAATCAGGATAAAGACCAGTACCAACCTGTGTGAGGTAGCATATCAATTACTATTTCCTTTGACTGGAAGCCGAGATAAGCCAAGCGATTGACAATAAAGGAAGAAAGCATGCGGAGTTTAGCGACTGACAGGAAAGGACGGAAGCTGTCGAGGCAATGAAGCACCCAAAGTTTTTGTGCAGTTCCACCAAAATCGAGCATCCCTGTTGGCACATATATTGAGAGAGTGAGATTACTGTAATAGTGGGACTAGTTTATGAAACATACACTAACAAATAGAAGCACCCTCATTATCTTAATGGGTAAAGTTAGCAACATAGTAGTCTTGCTTAAAGAGAGGTATTAGTTTATTTAATCAGTGCCAATTAGCTCAACTCAACACTCAAAGCATTGCCATTAATCATAGGTTGCAAAACTTTAACGTGCAAAGATAAAGGAGTTTATCATGACAGTAGCACGATACAAATATAGATGACAACAAACTAATATGGATGAAGGCCTTAGGCCCGTACCAACCTGAGAAAAAAAGCTTATTGATGTAGTCCCATAAGAGATGATAAAGCACTCACTGGAATCACACAATAGTACATATTTTTGTGCACTTCAAATGTATGGTTGAAATTACTCTTGCTTACCAGTGCTGAGATTATATCGAAAGATTATCAAGAACTTCCAGCAGAGTTAAAGCACTGGCTGGGATACAGTTCATTGTATTGTCTTGTGTAGTTCCATTTAATGTATGATTGGCACAACATGATCCCTGTTTGCACAAGTAGGAACAAGGTGAAACCTTCATTAGCTTAGTGAGAAAGGATAGGAAGACATTAGCATATTACTCAACCAGTAGCATCAAATTCATGATGGACAATACGCAAAACATTGCCTCATTGAACCAATGGCAATAAATTGACATGCAAAACAATAGCACTATTATGTCATGACACTAATAATATTCCCTCCCTGCTCCACCACATGATTCACCTCCATAGACAAACGTACACACGTACATGATTCAACATTGGGTTCTACTAAAGATTTGTTTAACTCCAACAGGAAAATTAGGCAGTAACAAATTAGTGGTACTTAAGTACTCCTAATTAATTAAGTGAGACAACAGAAGTGGAAGGGTCCCTGGAGGATCATCTCACATGTAAGGTAGTCATTACCGGAGCCCTTGAATGGCCTCGACTGAGGCCTTTGGCTTCAGCAAGATCGCCTTGGCACTGTTTATTCTTCTTCTTCTTCCTCTTCATGCTCTGTTTCTCTTTCTCCTCACCAGTTGGTGAAACCAAGTACATGATTGGCCTTCTAATTCAGAATTGGTTTTGTCAGTGAGGGAGTACAAGTGTACTAGTAAAAAACAACATTATTTTCTCATGGCAGTCGGAAAATAGAGATGAACACATGCATTAAATATCATTCTTACCTAAAGGAAGGTTATGGCGCCAATATGGATGATGAGGATTGGAACATAGATCTCCCTTTGTGCAGTTCCACCAAAATGAACCAACTGTTCCATTCTGACATTCCAGTTAAACAACACAAAAGTCACTTCTTTTAAGAAGAGTTTTATGCAGTGCACCAAAAGGTCACAACAGCAACCAGGTGAATTGGATATCCCTATTTGCACAAAAAGGCACAAAGGAAACAGTCAGAGTCTCAAACAATTACAGGCAAAAACATTTGGCTAAACTTGTCATGGCTTATAATAGTGGCATGGCTTCATTTTTACCAGGGACATTAGATTAAGACCTTGTTTGGTTCAGCTTTTATCGACGGATTCCGCTGCCGCGCAACAGAATATGGACCAAAGGGCGAACCCACCAGAATCCGATTTCAGAAATCCACTGCCAAAATCTGAACCAAGAGCGGAAGCAGCCCAGGACGTGCTTTCCAAAATCTGATTCCGCTGTGGGCCAAAATCTAAAAAAGTTGTATCAGCTGGTTTGTTAAATGACCTACATCTTTTTCACATCAGATTTTCCACAACTGTTTTTCCACAGCAGATTTTTCACAGCTGCTTTTAGAAATCCACAGCCGAACCAAACAGGGCCTAAGAACAGCTAAGGCTGCGTTCGGCTCACAGGTTTGGTGCAGGATTTCGTAGGAACACAATTCCTACGGTATTCTTTCCCTTCCAACCGTTCAGAACACGGGAAAGGTGAATAGTGTTTCATAGGAAAGCTGGTCTTGTAGTACTGATTCCATAGGATTAGAAACATCCACGCGCTGCTCATTTTTTGGGCGGAAGCCCGAGGCAGGCACTCGCTGCCATGCGTTAGACAGGTTGCTGTGTTGTGTTGCCGGAATAAAAAAATCAACCTATGTGTGGTACGTGAGGTGAGGACAAGAGTAGTCACTGTGCAACTGAATAAACAAGTAGCATCACATACTACCAAGCATGCTACTCTAAAAAAACAAATTTGTACATTTCGTAGTCCATCCGAACACATTCTCTTGGGAGTTTCCTCCGGTTCGCTGTTCCATAGATTTATACCTACATTCCTTTCCAATTCCTCTATTTTCATCAATATCTATGTTTTCTGCCCCTTTATTCCGAACATCGCCTAAATATTTGGACAGTGGGTGCACCAGCAGTCCAGCACCATGTACGTAAACAGGGGCATAAAGTGGTGATTCCTAGTTTGTTGCCCCGAGAAACAAACATCCAAGAAACATATCTGGGTTGGTCCCATTTTTGTTCACTCTAGCCACCTACTCCTATGTGTGGATAGCAAATCTAGTCCTGGTCATACCATTGTGTACAATGTTACCCCTATATTTCCCTTTTCGACCAAGAGACCGGTTGGATGACCAGTCTGTACTACTTTCACCCCCTTTCCTTCCTGTTTGTACCAAGTCCGATGTACATACTAAATCCCCCCACCCCACTTTATTTCTTGTTTGAACCAAGTACTCCCTCCGTCCGGAATTACTTGTCATCAAAATGGATGTGTCTAGAACTAAAATACATCTAGATACATCCATTTCAATGACAAGTATTTTCGGACGGAGGGAGTACAAGATTCGACTCCATGAAGTAGCTTTACCTCTAACAACAGAAGAAGAAAAAATATGTGGCGTTGGACCATCCAATCAAGAGGGGCTGAGAGGTAGAAAATGATGCACATGTAGCGACGTAGCGAGCTGGGGAAGTAGAGCTAAGGCAGTTTCGAACGAAGATATACCTGAAGGTCGTCGGGATGTGGATAGGTGGGTAGCGGGAGGCCGGATCCGCCCACAAGCAGCGACAAAGGGATCGGAGGACCTCCCGCGCTGGCGCTCGGCCAGAGATAATGGTGCAGCCGGCAGTGGGTCTCCTCCCTCGCTGTCAACAACGGCCTAAACACTGCCCCTCCTCCCCTTCACCGGCGGAGGGGGATACATCCGGATCTGTAACCAGCGGTGAGGATAGAAAGCCAGTGTTTTTTGAAGGGAGAAAGACAGTGTTACTACCCCTATCTTGTTTAAATCTAGAGAGGATGAGAGTGTGAATAGAGCAACCCTAGCAAGCAAGCGCGGAGGCTCTAGCCTATATATACGTAGTGAGCAACCCTAGCAAGCAAGCAACCCCTATCTTTGTCAACTCGTACAAGACCGAGAAATTTGATTACTACAACTCCCTCTCCCTCGCGGACTGAGCTCTGGTGCCTTAACTGCACCTACCTTTGGCTGCATGACAGGAGGGCCACCCACCTATTGGGCCCACCTGTCATAGACGCAAAGGCAGGAGTAGTAAGTTGAAGCTTTCGCTATCCCTCCCGCACGAGGTGGACGGACATGCAGCAGTGGATTCGATATTGTAGAAGTAGGAGTAACATCATTATTGTTCGTCTTCTCGAAGAGGCGAAGAGCCAAGCGCAACCCGAACGTGGCAGTTGCGAACGCTCGCGCAGTGCGGTTCCTTGTAGTACTAGCCAGGCTCTTGCATGAGACAAAATTGCTATTGTTTAACAATTAAACTCCATTATCCATTGGTTGATACTAATTCTGCATAGGTCCACACGCTTATCACCGTTTCCTCCTGGGTTCACCAATGTTTATTTGCTAATTAATAGCATTGCATGCAATGAACTAGCCATTGCAAGTCATTAAAAGCATGCACACCTCTCATCTCTTATTGGTTGATATGTCAAGAAACAAGAAACAAGATAGAAGTTAATGCACCATGCCTAAGTGTTTTGGGACTATTTGGTTTTTGTAAGATGACTTACACACCTAGACGGAGGGAGTAGTATAGCCCTGTAAACCGGAAAGGAGTATTTGCCTTTCTAGAGATTTCAACAAGTGACTAGACTACACCGTGTGCAGTATTCCCTCCCTTCCAGTTTATAGGGCTCAAATCTCAAATCTCATGAACCAATGCATTTTGCAATTGGAGGAATGTATCTCGTACTTTACAAAACTACCCTAATTAAATCATGCATTAATTACGTAGTTCTCTCGTTTTCCTCTCCGCCTTGGTCGTGGTGCACAATATTGAGCACTCCTATATGACTAGCCGCTCTCTCTACATGCGGGACATTTCAAAGCATCCGGGCCCGCGTGCCATCCACCAAATCACAATGAGGTGCTACAGTCGAGACTCACCTGTAACCCCGGTGTGGCCGTCATGACCCGTCATATCACAAAACCCACACCTTTACGAGCAGTGGTAAGGTGGCCTCCAAGTTGGACCGGACGAAGCAACCATCATTTCACTGGAACGGTCGTTCAAGCCCTTTCTTCCCTTTCTTGAAGAAAACCTCACTCCAGGCTACTCACTTCTACCATTTTTTCTTCTGTACCGACGAAGGAAAGGTGGGCGAATCAGTTATGCTGCTATATTTTCATTCCAAGAATCTTCTTTTTGCGAAGCACCGACCGATTCTCACATCCTATTCTTTTCCCGTTTTCATTGAGATTGTGGTTTCCTTTTGATTGCCTTTTGTTTGTCAGTTCATTGATGGATCCTGGAGCACTAGGCAAAGAGTTGCTGGCGGACAACCCACTGGAGACAGCGATCTCTAGGAAGCGAGCACCGACCAATGAGTTGACCATGTTGGCGGGCCAACCCATGGAGACGAAGAACTCCAAGAAACAAGCATTGGCCAAAGAGTCGAGGACGTTGGCGGACGAACTCCTCAAAGGAAGTTGGAAGAACAGCAAGGGCCCCACCGTGCCTACCCCAGGAACTCTGATTGCCACCTATGTGAGGCTCAAGACCGAGTTTGAGGAGATAGTCGCCGTTGAGAAGCAGTATTCCCCTGGCAAGGTGATGGCCCCCATCGAGGACGAGGAGATGGCCCCCGGAGGGATGAGATCCCCCGGTGAGCTGCACAAGGTAAAAAATAATGGCTTATTACCATAGTTGTGGTTTTTGATTATTTGCAATGTGCTTGCTAATATGTTAGGGTTGTGCAGGTGCCGATGGACGTCCTTGATGATTCCGATGTCGTGGCCCGTCCTGTTGGCATCGCCTCAGAGATCGATTCCGATGCCACTGTCCATCCTGTGGACATCGCCCCAGAGATCGATTCTGATGTCGCGGGCAGTCCTGCGGACATCGCCCCAGAAATCAATTCCCATGCCGCTGTCCGTGCTGTGGTCATTGCCCGAGAGATCGATGACAAGAAATAGTTGGTCGCGCTAATCCTTCAGGGTAGTTTGCATTGCCCCGTGTTTAATTAGCAGAACGATGCGTGTTATCAAACCACCTTAGGGCTAGTGCACTGTCTTGTGTGGGCGGATCTTGCTACTTTTGTTTGATAGTGAATCATGCGATGAATCATGCGAACCCTCTCTGAGTTATGGAAACAGATGTATCCTCACCAGCTTTTGATGTAATATATGGCATGATTAGATGTAAGTTTGAACTGTTTATCATATCAGCAGGGCTTGTTTGATGATTCTTGGTGTTAGTAGGCTAGCTACTGTGCGAGCTATAGTACTTGCAAAACACTCACCGAAGAGAAACATTGGGGCTGATGAGCTCGTGGTACGCTTATACTTATCCCTCATCGATCGACCAATAGACATAGCTACTAAAATTGTAGGCTTAGCGATCGATGACCTAGGCGGGCTAGTTTGGCCTAGTGGGTTTCAGTGATATGACATGCAACTCAAAATCATAGCAGTGCAGAGACGTACTCCCTCCGTTCCAAAATAGATGACCTAGGCAGGCTAGTTTGGCCTAGTGGGTTTCAGTGATATGACGTGGTACAATGTCGTCCAGTCTTCGCGTGTGGTAGCAGTATTGCGGGTACAATAAGTTTTCTTGAAGAAGCGGAATTCAACGAAGTCATGATGGTTCCTTCGTCCGAACAACTTACAGTGGGAAAGGTTGGGCCTGCGATACGACCGGGGTAGACCAGGATAATTTTGTGCATGGCAGGTGGACCAGGATGGTCGACGTCCCACATGTCGGTGAATGAAAGTATTCTTTCCGATATAGAGGACGAGCAATGAGTATTCATTGTTTATTTTTGATGAAAGCTATTGTCTCCACTGTTACGACGGAGGAGTGTGAAACACGGCAGCCCAGTGAACTTGGCATGTGCACCACTCCCTCCTTCCTCATGTAATGCCCAGGTTACAACTTTTTCTCACTTTCTCTCTATCTATTTCCTCTCAAATGTTTTTTACCTTTCTTTTTTAAGACACAATTGTTTTTATGCCTTTTTTTAGAATTATTTTTTATACCTAGGAGCACGTGTAGAGACAGGATCTTGCAGAGCCCACTCCTTGACTTTGTCAATGCCTCTCTCTCCTCCACATAAGGAGTACTACTTGCTATGCATGCATGCGGCGGGCAGCTGGCGTCTTGAGGGGCCAGGGCGGTGAGAGCGGGCTCCGGAAGCGGTCCGGACTCTAGCATAATTTTGGTTTTTACAGTATTTCTTTCTCCATTGACAGGTAGGCCCGCGTAGATAGATAAAGAACACGAGCTCATGAGGCGCATGCAGACTGTTTGACTAGTCAACCAGACAAATACGGAGCTATACACTGAGCCAGTGACCGTATAATCACCATATCTTGTATACAATGATCAAAGTGAGCTATCAAGACAAGTTCGATGACCGCCAATGCATTTTACTCGGTAATAAATGACCAGGATTGAAGGGGAATCCAAATTTGCTTCGTTTTCTGTCCTTGAGCTCTTGACAAACCAATGCACTATACGGTTGTCCGGCCACTCCACCCCAGAGCTCTCACCAAGCATCGTTCATGCCACCGCGCCGCATACTAACCGGTAAGGCAGCGATGGCATCCCGCCGCGCCGAGTTCCTCGCCACCCATGACCGCACACAAAATGGTAGGGAAGTGATGGCATCCCGCCGTGCCGAGTTCATCGCCGCTCGCGACCTGACAACTAGTATGTGGGAGGAATTTGAAGATGCCAAGGACGAATGGGCGGTAGAGCAAGAGGCGGCCAAAGCTGCACAGAGGGAGCGGAAAAGTCAAAAAGCACTCAAGAAAAGAGAGGCCCGCCGCCGCAAGAAAGAAAAGGACGCATGCGCTGCTGCGGAGAGGTCGGCGGAGATCCAAGCACGGTGGGGTGTCACCGACAAAGCCGGGAAGGAGAACGACGGCGTCTGGCCAGGATGTGAGAAGTAGTAGTACTAGTAGTTAGTGTGTGTGCGTGTCTGAGTACGAGCATGTACCAGTACTACTAGTTACTACTGTAGTTTTTAGAGCAAATTACCAGTACATTAGCCTAGACTAAATGGAAAAATTCCTATCCTAAGCATCAAATGGCATCTCTTTCTCTATAGGAATTGAGATGCATGTCATCTCACTTCCTATGATTTTCATATTCCTATCCTATGAACGAAAGGAGGCCTCTATTGGAGTAACTACTGTAGCTAGCAGTACTGCTGGTACAATAGTTTTCTTCAATAAGCGGAATTCAATGAATTTATGATGGTTCCTTCGTCCAAGCAACTTCAAAGTGGGAAGTGGGCCTGTGATTTGATGGCTCATTAGTCATTGTTACTGCGGTGCGACGACCTGGGTGACTCCCTTGGAGTTCTGCGTGCATGGCAAGTGGACCAGGATGGTCGACGTCCCACATGTTGGCGAACGGAAGTATTCTTTCCGATATCGAGGAGCAAGGAAACCGCGTGGTATAGTATCACTGCTGATTGGTTCGCAAAAAAATAGTATCACTACCGATTTATAATTATTTTCTATTTCTGATGAATGCTAGTGAAAGTGCAACTATCCCTAGGTGGTTTTGGTAATTCATAACAACATATAGCTCATTGAGCTAATACTATTCCAAGATGATTATTTCAGGAAAGCTCAATGATTGGCATGGCATGGATGTGAAAGTGGAACCCTCAAAATGCTAAGGACAAAGGATTGGCTCAAGCTCAAAAGCTTAAGACTCTTCATTTTCTATTTTAGTGATCCAAGATCACATTGAGTCTTTAGGAAAAGCCAATACTATTAAGGAGGGATGAGGTGTTGCTTAATGAGCCTCTTGCTTCATGTGCTTAGTGATATGCTCCAAAACCCTCAACTACTTTCCCATATCCACATATGACCTAAACCCTAAGCCAAACTCGGTCCTACCGGTTCTTCCTATCCGGCGCCACCGAGTTTCACTTGTCATTAGCCACTGCCAAACCCTAGCAATTCGGTCCTACTGATAGGGATCTCGGTCTCACCGAGATGGGGTTGCAAACTCTCTGTTTCCCTTTCGTAACTTTTCAGTCCCACCGAAAGAGCAAATCGGTCCCACCGAGATTGCAATGTAAACTCAGTGTTTCCCCTTTGTAACTTTTCGGTCTCACCGAGTTCCACTCGGTCTCACCGAAAGTGCAAATCGGTCCCATCGAGTTTGCCTGACCAACTCTCTGGTTAGCTAATTACCAAATTCGGTCTCACCGAGTTTGTGTAATCGGTCTCACCGAGATTACGTTATGCCCAAACCCTAACCATATCGGTCCTACCGAGTTGCATGTCAGTCCCACCGAAAATCACTAACGGTCACTAGGTTTACATTTTCGGTCCGACCGAGTTTATTGATTCGGTCCCACCGAGATTGGAAAACTGTGTAACGGTTGGATTTTGTGTGGAGGCTATATATACCCCTCCACCTCCTTCTCATTGAGTGAGAGAGCTATCAGAACACACACACCATTCCAACTCATATGTTCTGAGAGAGAACCACCTACTCATGTGTTGAGACCAAGACATTCCATTCCTACCATATGAATCTTGATCTCTAGCCTTCCCAAGTTGCTTTCCACTCAAACCCTCTTTCCACCAAATCCAAATCCTATGAGAGAGAGTTGAGTGTTGGGGAGATTATCATTTGAAGCACAAGAGCAAGGAGTTCATTACCTACACACCATTTGTTACTTCTTGGAGAGTGGTGTCTCCTAGATTGGCTAGGTGTCACTTGGGAGCCTCCGACAAGATTGTGGAGTTGAACCAAGGAGTTTGTAAGGGCAAGGAGATCGCCTACTTCGTGAAGATCTACCGCTAGTGAGGCAAGTCCTGTGTGGGCGATGGCCATGGTGGGATAGACAAGGTTGCTTCTTCATGGACCCTTTGTGGGTGGTTGCTTCTTCGTGGACCCTTCGTGGGTGGAGCCCTGTGTGGACTCGCGCAACCGTTACCCTTGGGTGGAGCCCTGTGTGGACTCGCGTAACCGTTACCCTTCATGGGTTGAAGTCTCCATCAACGTGGATGTAGGATAGCACCACCTATCCGAACCACGGGAAAAACATCCGTGTCTCCAATTGCGTTTGAATCCTCCAAACCCTTCCCTTTACATTCTTGCAAGTTGCATGCTTTACTTTCCGCTGCCAATATACTCTTTGCATGCTTGCTTGAATTGTGTGATGATTTCTTGACTTGTCCTACAATAGCTAAAATCTGCCAAGAAATAAAATTGGGAAAAGGTTAGGTGTTATTTGGTCAAGTAGTCTAATCACCCCCCCTCTAGACATACTTCGATCCTACAAGTGGTATCAGAGCTTTGGTCTCCATTTGCTTGATCTAGCTTTTGGTGGTCATAGCCTTGGTTTCACAACCTAGGAGAGTATGGCGTCTAGCGAGGGAAATTATCACCGTAGAGGTCCTTACTTTGCTGGTACTAATTTTGCTAGTTGGAAGCACAAAATGAAAATGCATATTCTTGGACATAACCCCACCGTTTGGGCTATTGTGTGTGTTGGTTTGCAAGGTGACTTCTTTGATGGGAGAGAACCGAACCGTGAAGCTACCGCGGATGAGTTGAAGATGTTGCAATACAATGCTCAAGCTTGTGATTTTCTCTTCAACGGATTGTGCCTCGAAGAATTCAACAAAATCAGCCGCCTTGAGAATGCAAAGGAAATTTGGGACACTTTGATTGATATGCACGAAGGTACCGACTCTGTCAAGGAATCCAAGTTGGATGTGCTTCAAAGCCAACTTGACAAGTTTAAGATGAAGGATGGTGAAGGTGTCGCCGAAATGTACTCTAGGCTTGCTCTCATCACAAATGAGATTGCCGGCTTAGGAAGTGAAGAGATGACCGATAAATTCATCATCAAGAAGATTCTAAGAGCCTTGGATGGAAAATATGATACCGTGTGCACATTGATCCAAATGATGCCCAATTACAAAGATCTCAAGCCAACGGAAGTGATTGGAAGAATTGTTGCTCATGAGATGTCACTTAAGGATAAAGAGGAACTTCACAACAAATCAAGTGGTGCCTATAAAGCCTCATGTGAAGCCCCTACATCATCAAGTGAGAAACAAGACTTCAATGAAGAATTGAGCTTAATGGTGAAGAACTTCAACAAGTTCTACAAGAGTAGAAGCAAAGATAGAAGCTTCAAGCCAAGGTCCTACAATGACAAAAGATCTTCTAGTCGAGAGCGAAACTGCTACAATTGTGGAAGACCCGGACACTATTCCAATGAGTGTACGGCTCCCTACAAGAGAAGAGAAGATTCTCCAAGAAGAAGAGCAAAGAATCACCACCAAGAGAGAGAAGGAGTAGAGATGATCGTTATGAACGAAGATACTCACGGAGAAGCAAGGATTCGGAAAGGAAGGAAAAATCATCAAGGAGCTACACAAGACAAAGACATCAAGCTCATGTTGGTGAATGGGTATCCGGCTCCGACTCCGACAGCCACTCCGAGAGAAGTTATCACTCCGACTCCGAAGATACTCAAGATGAAGGTGTTGCCGGTCTAGCACTTGTGTCAACCAACTCCTACGACATATTTGACTCACCAAATGAAGGAATTGGAAGATGCTTCATGGCCAAAGGTCCTAAGGTAACACACCCCGAGTATGTTGATTTCAATAGTGATGAAGATGACTTGTTTGGTGATGATTTGCTTGTTGACAACTCTAGTGATGAATACTATGATGAAATGTTAATTAAACATGCTAATCAAGATAAAACGAATGACAATGATAAGGAGAAGATTGAGGCCCTAACTAAAGAACTAAACACTCTTAAGTTAGCTCATGAAACCATCTTCGAAGATCATCGAGAACTTTTAAGAGCTCATGAGAAATTACGCTTTGAAAATCTCAATCTTGAGCAAGAGCATGAGTTCTTAAAAGCAATCAATGATGATCTCCGCAAGAAAAGTTCTTCTTACATTGCCAAGCGTTTACTCTTATCCACTTACATGCCTCAAGTCAAGTCTAACAAGAAAGATTCTTCCTCTAGTAGTAACAATGATCATGCTAAATCCAATATTGTTACTTCTAGTAGCTCTCTTGATTCCACTAATGATTCTCTTAGACAAGTTACACTTGAGCAAGAAAATAGCTTATTGAAGGGAATTATAGAGAAAGGAGTGTACAAAAGCCTTGCCGGGAGTAAGCAATTCGAGGAAATTGTGCGTAAGCAAGGAATGCACCGGAAGAATCAAGGTGTTGGTTTTGAACGAAAGTTCAATGCCAATGGAGTTGAGTGGGAAGAAGATCAATACCCCAAGACAAAGTTTGTCCCTCAACAAGAGAAGTATGCTTCTTTCAAGGGGACACAAGCTCAAGATGATCTTCCACCACAAGACTACAAGAAAAAAGGAAAGGACAAGCTTCAAGAGGAAATTGATGCATTTGAAGAAGCTCCAAAGACCTTAGTCAAGTGGATTCCCAAGACTACTTCAAGCTCCACTTCATCAAGTACGACAAGGATTCCCATCAAGATGATGTGGATCCAAAAGAAGAAGAACTAGAGAGTTCTTGAGGGTGACTCCGCCAACATACTTCACTCTTATCATTTTGGCAAGAACAAGTGCAATCAACTTCCACATCTTGCACTAGTTCAAGGAGTCACAAACCCTCTTGTTGGTAAGACAAGGGACAAGGTAACCTAAAAGTTTTCATGGACATCATCGTGTGTGTGTATCACTCTATGTCTATGGATATCCTTGTTTGTTCCTTGTGGGACTAACCCATGTAGGTATTGAAAGTGCAATTCACGCAAATGGATAGCTCCAAGAGATCTACATCAACATTGCGCATCCACATCTTTAATATCTACATGAAGTCATCATCGACAAAACCCAAGGTTAGTTCATCCCTCTTAGGGGGGATATCACATCTAGGGGGAGCTTTACTCTAAGACTTGAGCTAAAGCAACTCTAAAGATGTGAACACAACAATGCTTTATGTAAAAGTGGTAACCCCACTTGAGCTTAAACAATGAGTATGACCTATGATCAAGTGTTCTCACTTGACTCCTAAGTCAATATACTCATATATAGATGACCTAGTCATCGCAAATTGCTTGATAGATGCTAGAATTGGTTGTGCATGCCTTGTCACATATTTCATTTGCCATCTTATTGTGTGAGCATGCTGGTTGCATATTTTACTCATTCGAGGACATCCACTTGTTGTTTTGATTGTTTGGTTTTATCTTCTTTTGCCAAGTGGATAGACAAGAATGCCTAAGGACCTCCTCTAGCTATCTATGCTTTTCTCGTCTCAAACTCTATTCATGCTGCATCACAAAATTTGATCAAGTCAGATTCGAACCACTCTGTGTGAGGAGCGCTCGGAGTCCCCGATTCATCATAGACTTAAACTTCCAAAACCTCTTTATGATTCTCGGTCTGACCGATACTCCACTTTCGGTCCTACTGAGATCATTAAGTTGATCTAGGTTTTCGATCTCGGTGCAACTGATTTGAACCTTTCGGTCACACCGAGTTTCAGTAACTGCTTGCAGTTATGAATCTCGGTGCCACCGAGTTGTTCCACTCGGTCACACCGACAGGGTCGGGCTATATATAGTCACGGGCAAAATTTGGAAATTTCTCAGAACCCCTTCGCCCGCGCGATAGCCTGCTCTGCCCTCGTGGTCTCCGGATCGTCTTCTCGCCGCCAGCCGCCTTCAGTCGCTGGTCTCCGTCGCTGTCAACGGGAATTCTGCCCCGCCATTGCCGCCGTAGCAAGTCCCCGCCGAACTAGGGTATGGACTTGATCTTTGTGCTATTCCTCAATCTGATTCCTAGCACATTGTGATCATATTGATTCTAGCCACGTTTGATAAACTTCTATCCAGTCAAAACGCCCGTAGATTAGGTTTGATTCGAAAATTCTAGGTTTAGGTTTCCGCCGAAACTATCTCGGACCCACCGAGTTGAAAAACTTGGTCCCACCGATTTGGCTTATGCCATTGCACAAGTGAGACTCGGGCTGACCGAGAATTACTTATCGGTGTGACCGATTTTGGAACTCTGTGAAACCCTAGCAGTCTCGGTGCCACCGAACTGTGACTCGGTCCTACCGAGTTCACTAGTTTAGGTTCCAAAACTGCTTCGGTATCACCGAGTTTGAAAATCGGTAGATCCGGGATGATTTCAGTGGGAAACTAAAACTAAGTTTTTCGATCATTCTTTTTGGAAAAATCTCTGCATTTTGTGATGTTCATCCTTTCTACCTCATCTATAATCTATTCACAGGGTCAGCAGTCAGTTTGCAGCATGTCTGATCAAAGTGATAGCCAAAATATGTCAGAGCAGCAAGTGGTGATGAGTGAGGGCACTAGTCCCTCCAGTTCATCTGATGAAGGCAGCAGGAGCACTCCTAGCAATTTGCCAAAGGCTGCCATGAGACAAAGGAAGAAGAGGACTTCAGATTCCGAAGATGAAGACTATGTGGCAGAGGAAGAGGCCACTTCCAAGAGAGTTGAGCCAGCTCAAGGCACTAGGCCAGGTCTGAAAATCAAAAGGCCAGCAGGCAGGCAGCCCATGTCAAAGGCAAGAGCCTCAACTGAGAAGCCCACTCCCCAAGAGCCAGCTGCTGCAGAAGGCAAGAAGAGAAAGGAAAGGGTGAATAAGACTGTGGCTAGAGTGCTTGGAAAAGCTTTCCATCATGGAAGAGGAAGAGGAAGAAGAGGTAGCTGCACCAGCACCCAAGGCACCCAAGCTGATGGGTGATTCCATAAGGTCAGGGGCTACTGCATCTAAGCCCAAAGCTGCCTCCAAGCCAAAACCAAAGAGGAATACAAGGAGCATTCCTGCAGCTGAGAAGAACAAGGCCCCAGTGCTTGAGACTGTTGCTGAAGAAGAGGAAGAGAATGTCCTAAGAAAGCTAAAGCCCAAGATCCCAGACCACAACGATGCTCAACCTGTGGCTGAGGATATGAAGCTCAGGAGAGATTCAGGGCTAAGGAAATGGAGAGAAGCAGACCCGTATGCTTCAAGGAGAAGGACTACTGTGGACTACAGGTTTCACACCAAGGAGCAGCAGGATTTTTATGAGACAGTGCTGCTAGATAAGAAGCCCATTGTCTGTGATATGCGTTGGGTTGATTGGACATACATCAAGGACAATGAGGAGCACTATCCTGGAGTGCAAGACAACTTCATAGCTTGTGGAGTAGCTGACTTTGTTGGGCAGAATCTCACAAAGTGGAACGAGGAACTTATCATGCAGTTCTACTCCACAGCTCACTTTTATCCAGATGGGAGGATCACATGGATGTTTGAGGGTACAAGGTACCAATCTACAGTGGCTGAGTGGGCACAAATCATAAATGCCCCAGAGGAGCAAGATGATGACTTGGATATCTATGCCAAGAAGAAAATGGACCACAACTCAATGTCAAATATGTACAAGGAGATCCCAAATGAAGCACTTGATACCTTCAAGTTTGGCTCAGTACATTACCTTCTGTCAGGGCTCCCGACGATCAATTGGATACTAAGGCACACCTTATTGCCTAAGTCTAGAGATCACAAGATGATCAGAGGCGTTGCGGTGATGTGCTATCAACTTGCTACATGTTTTTGATGTGCCTCAGAAGTTCAAGGTGATGAGCCTCATAGTGGAAACAATCAAGAGGACTGCAGCAGACCAGAAGAGGAGTTGCGGATATGCCCCTCAAATTCAGGAGCTCATCAACTCCAAGATGGGCATGGGCATATATTTATTAGACAAGGAACATTTGCCCATCCGTCCAGATTTTGAGAACAATGAAGTTGTGATGACTGAGAACGAGCCATCATCTGCACAAGCTTACGCAAAGAAGGAGAAGGCGAGGAAGGAGAAAGCTGCCAAGATGCCAACTCAAGAGGAGGCATCTGAGTATTTCTTGAAGACTAAACAAGAGCAGCTTGGTTACTTGATTGCATCCACGCTGAGGATTGAGCAAAGTCTGGCCACCCTCACTAAGAATCAGCAGAGCCTAGAGAGAATCATGGAACAGAAGTTCTATGACTTGGATGTCAAAGTAACGGAAGTTCAGTCTGCAGTGGAGCAGCTCCAGGAGGACATGCAGGAGAGGAGAGGCAGGACTACCACTCATGCCTTTGCCAGAGTGCCACGAGGCCCGAGGTCATCTGCCGTGCCAGTTGCTGACACAAGAGCCACCACCTCAGCACCAGTCACAGCCTCAGTTCCACCAGCTCCAGTATCTACTTCAGCTCCAACTCCAGCGACTACTTCAGCATCTACGGAAGCCTTCGTCCTTGGAGTGATCCAGACTCCACCACCACCTGAAGATCAAGCCTGAGCGTCGATCTAGTGCTATGCATTTTCTAGGAACTTTTTGGTAACTTGTTGCCAAAGGGGGAGAAGATGTATAGATCATAGGTTTCGAGAGAGAGAGTGTTGCTTTTCTCTCTTGCTTTATTTGGTGGTTTTTTCGAACTTGCTTGCTTTTGAGTGCTTGAGATAATACGTCATTATTTGTGAGACATTGATGATCATGTGTTTGATCATAAGCTACACTTAATGCTTGCTTAATGCTATTATCTTATCTATCTCAGGTGATCATTCATTATTCTTGGTGATGAGTGCATGTATTTCATTCTTATCATTTTAAGCGCTCCACCAAGATGTATGTGACATGGAAGAGTAACCCATGACTCTAACTCTTTGTGCATTTGCAGTCCAAAGCAAATTTTAAATATGCACAAATTTAGGGGGAGCTCTTACTTATCACATACTTCTCAAAGCGATGATATATTTCATGCTTATTATCATTTGTCGAAGCTTTGATCTATATGTTGTCATCAATTACCAAAAAGGGGGAGATTGAAAGTGCAACTATCCCTAGGTGGTTTTGGTAATTCATAACAACATATAGCTCATTGAGCTAATACTATTCCAAGATGATTATTTCAGGAAAGCTCAATGATTGGCATGGCATGGATGTGAAAGTGGAACCCTCAAAATGCTAAGGACAAAGGATTGGCTCAAGCTCAAAAGCTTAAGACTCTTCATTTTATATTTTAGTGATCCAAGATCACATTGAGTCTTTAGGAAAAGCCAATACTATTAAGGAGGGATGAGGTGTTGCTTAATGAGCCTCTTGCTTCATGTGCTTAGTGATATGCTCCAAAACCCTCAACTACTTTCCCATATCCACATATGACCTAAACCCTAAGCCAAACTCGGTCCTACCGATTCTTCCTATCCGGCGCCACCGAGTTTCACTTGTCATTAGCCACTGCCAAACCCTAGCAATTCGGTCCTACCGATACGGATCTCGGTCTCACCCAGATGGGGTTGCAAACTCTCTGTTTCCCTTTCGTAACTTTTCGGTCCCACCGAAAGAGCGAATAGGTCCCACCGAGATTGCAATGTAAACTCAGTGTTTCCCCTTTGTAACTTTTCGGTCTCACCGAGTTCCACTCGGTCTCACCGAAAGAGCAAATCGGTCCCACCGAGTTTGCCTGGCCAACTCTCTGGTTAGCTAATTACCAAATTCGGTCTCACCGAGTTTGTGTAATTGGTCTCACCGAGATTACATTATGCCCAAACCCTAACCATATCGGTCCTACCGAGTTGCATGTCAGTCCCACCGAAAATCACTAACGGTCACTAGGTTTACATTTTCGGTCCGACCGAGTTTATTGATTCGGTCCCACCGAGATTGGAAAACTGTGTAACGGTTGGATTTTGTGTGGAGGCTATATATACCCCTCCACCTCCTTCTCATTGAGTGAGAGAGCTATCAGAACACACACACCATTCCAACTCATATGTTCTGAGAGAGAACCACCTACTCATGTGTTGAGACCAAGACATTCCATTCCTACCATATGAATCTTGATCTCTAGCCTTCCCAAGTTGCTTTCCACTCAAACCCTCTTTCCACCAAATCCAAATCCTATGAGAGAGAGAGTTGAGTGTTGGGGAGACTATCATTTGAAGCACAAGATCAAGGAGTTCATTACCTACACACCATTTGTTACTTCTTGGAGAGTGGTGTCTCCTAGATTGGCTAGGTGTCACTTGGGAGCCTCCGACAAGATTGTGGAGTTGAACCAAGGAGTTTGTAAGGGCAAGGAGATCGCCTACTTCGTGAAGATCTACCGCTAGTGAGGCAAGTCCTGTGTGGGTGATGGCCATGGTGGGATAGACAAGGTTGCTTCTTCGTGGACCCTTTGTGGGTGGTTGCTTCTTCGTGGACCCTTCGTGGGTGGAGCCCTGTGTGGACTCGCGCAACCGTTACCCTTGGGTGGAGCCCTGTGTGGACTCGCACAACCATTACCCTTCGTGGGTTGAAGTCTCCATCAACGTGGATGTAGGATAGCACCACCTATCCGAACCACGGGAAAAACATCCGTGTCTCCAATTGCGTTTGAATCCTCCAAACCCTTCCCTTTACATTCTTGCAAGTTGCATGCTTTACTTTCCGCTGCCAATATACTCTTTGCATGCTTGCTTGAATTGTGTGATGATTGCTTGACTTGTCCTACAATAGCTAAAATCTGCCAAGAACTAAAATTGGGAAAAGGTTAAGTTTTATTTGGTCAAGTAGTCTAATCACCCCCCCTCTAGACATACTTCGATCCTACAGCTAGCGTTTCAACTCTTACGATGAAGGGTGCCAAACACGGCATGTGCTGGATGTCCCACACGTCAGCGAAAGGAGTGGGACATGAACAGCGTGGTAGAGCCCAGCGTAAAAAAACAGCGTGGTAGAGCGTCTCCACTTCTTCCACTTCTGGGTCGGAGACCACACGTAGTAGTGGTATGAACGATACAAAGTTCGACCTGGAGAGAAAGACACGTCTAGTTGGAAGGTCTCGGGGCATACACGTAAGCAAATATAAAAGTTAATATGGGCCTCCAACTAATATAGTAGTAGTAGAGTACTTAGGCACGTACTCCATAACATCACCGTGCATTGCACGTACAACATTTAGTGGTAGTATGTAGTAAGAGACAAATGCCGCCCAAGAGTTCCCTTCTCGACCTACTTTTGGGTGTTTGGTAGAGTGTATGGAGGGTGCATGAGTCCACACTAGTTTAGCACAAATACACTAGAAGCATGCATGAAGAGAGCATGCATGAAGAGGGGTGTTGAGTTGAGCATGCATAAAGAGGGAACAACTATGCTGAGACGAGAACGCAACCAAACACACCCTATATGCCACGCATGTTCATACCATTTGTGCCTTTCTACTTCACTTACTGCGCTACATTACTCAGGTTTGTACGTCCACTCCTGGGTACATGTTCGTCTCGTAGTTCCAGTCCCACGTGTTCTTCATATAGATGGAACGATCCTTGCATAACACGTGCACCTTGATGCTAGATGTCTCACATGTTGGCAAAGGGATGAACAAAACTCACGTAAAAAAATAGAGTGGAAGAACATAGATTCCGGACGACCGAGAAGGAGCAAGGAACCTCGTGGTGGAGCGTCTGCACTCATAATATTTAATATTATTCAGTGATAGAAAATTAACCAATCATCTCCATAGTGGACTGGAAGAGTATGAAACACGGCAGCCCAGTGTAGTATCATACTAGTACATGGCTAACCCACGCTATCACCATATTTCTTGGCTTTCGTGCAACACCTATCTCTAATAATCCAGCAGCCTGTATCGCTTCTCCCTCCTCGTCTCTATCAAAGTGCGGCGGGCTAGCGTTTCTGCCGTCTATTGAGGTCGGTTAACTATCACATGTTAGCGACATGCCAAGAGCATTCTAAAAAAATTCCTTTCACGTTCCATTTTCAAAAAGAAAAAATCCTTTCAGGTACGAATTTTCCTGTATGCTTTGAGCAACTTGCATGTCCTATACTGCTCCTGTTTGATACTCTAACTTAGCTAGAGGTTAGACTAACTCATGACTAACCCTGAACTAACTGTAGCCAAAGAGGTGTTTGGGGACAGGGTTAGGTTGACAATAAATGCACTTCATGGAGAGAGAAAAGTGATTTTTCAGTGGTCCCAATGAGAACTATCTCCAGTTAGTACCTCTTGGGTGGGATAGTTTTTTTTGGTGGGTTCGGTGCAACTTGCTCCAATTTAAACCCTCATGCTTGGATAGTTTAGGGCTATTTGAGCCCCACCTAGCTCAAACTAACTCTAACCCATGGATCCAAATAGGGCCTATGGCCAGTCTCTACACGGAGCAGTCGCGTGCACCGGGAAGCGGTGCTCTCTCGGCCGTCACGCCACTTCAAAGCCGGTGCCAGTGAGAGGTCGCCTCCGCTCTAGCCAAGCATTAATGCGGCACTGACGCTCCAGGGCGACGCTGACCGTTTCACGCGGGAAGCACGTGCTGGCAAGGGAGTATAGGTTTTGAACCGTTTCAGGTGTAGTATTGGTAGTTTGCAAAACTACTCAATTATTGCACTCAGTTTCCTAAGAAATTGTGGTAAAAACGTTACTCCACAGCCCGCTTCCCTTCTCCTTCCTCTTCCACCGCCCGCGCACGTCCGCAGGAACACAAAAAGATGCATGCATGACCACTAAAATTTACATATTAAAGCGCCGCTCCGGCGGGAGTATGGCGTATGTTGTTACCTTCGGCTGGCCCATGGCTACCGGGCGACGGCGGCAAGAGAAGAGGCGGCGGGAGGAGAATGAATGCAGCTACTGTTTGGGTTCGCCTTCCGTCTTAAATAAATGCGCAACGTCATGTGTACCCGCGGGTGCACAAATTGTAACATACGTGTCTGCTTAAGTGGGCGTCACGTAACTGGTGTGTGTGTGAGAGAGATTCTGAGAGATAGAGTGCGTGTGTGCGACTCTACTCTTCGGACATGTACTCAACCTTTTGCATCGGGATATAAGTATAATGGTATTTACTTTAGCTAGTGATTTACGTGGCCATGTTAACGTGGTTGTGTCAAAAAATGTCACTTCCTGCTCGTGATTTGCGTTATATAATTACAAGCAAGATTCTCGTGCATTGCACGGAACATCAATATGCATTGTTTTACAGAACACCTGTTGTGGTTGACCCATGCAGGAGTAATTCCATGTGTAAAAACTAATGATATCTCAAGAATTTTATCGGAAAACTGGTATCTCGAGAATGTCATTGAAAAAAATGAAAGATGAGAGATAAGGCGGGGAGGAGTGGATCGTGGTGGTGACTATTGGTCGGAATGGGCGGAGGCATGGGGATGGACGGCGCCGGTAGGCGGCAGCGGCCACCATGCATGCTAGATTGTTCCAAAGACTTATTCCTTTTTTAATTGCTGAGCAATGAGGTTGCGGGAGATAATGATGTGGAGAGAGGTGTGGGTATCTTTTGTAAAATCATCATAGTTTGCTTTCTATCCTCAAATATAGATCATACGGTCTGTATTACAAGATGGCAGGCACACCATCACCACCAACTCGTTTTTTATAAGGGTACAGATGATAAGTTTGCTGACTACTAAAGTAAAGTGGAATTTGTCCATGTTATGCAAGTAAATGAAGGTGATTGTTTATCATACGGGTAAGGTTGGATGAAGGGTGGTAGGAACAAATGCTCCGCCTAGAGCATGTGTGTGTGAGATGGAGTCTTAGTGTGTGTGTGGTGTGTGTGAGAGAGAGAGAGAGAGAGGAGAGAGAGAGATGGAGTCTTAGTTTGTGTGTGTGAGAGAGAGAGGGAGAGAGATGGAGTCTTAGTGTGTGTGTGAGGGGGGCGTGCGCGCTTGCGTGTGTGTGTGTGTTTGTGTGTGTGTGTGTGAGAGAGAGAGAGATGGAGTCTTAGAGTGTGTGTGTTGGGGAGGGGTGCGTGCGTGTGTGTGTGTGTGTGTGTCGTGGGGTCCTCTGTGGCGGATGTAATTTAAGTGTGCATGGCTTTCATCATAGAGAGGTGATGTGTATGCCAGAGGCCACCAACGATGGGGTGCGAGAGAGAAAATGCCCGTAGAGAGGGAAGAGAAGCTGTGTGCGTGTGAGAGGAGTTGACTTCGAGAGAACGTGTTTGTTCGAGAGACACCGAGGAAGACTACTATATATCGATGGTGCATGTAGGCGGGAATTAAACTAAGGGATGGTCTTATTGGTTTCGGGGATATAGGGGAAGAGTGAGAGGCAGGGGCGGGGGGGGGGGGGTAGCTAGAAGGAGATTGTTAAGTGTGAGTGTGTGTTTTACCCATCCAGGCGGAAGTTATGTGCACAAAAGAGGAGAACGATTCGATGTGGCGTTAGGATTGAGGGTAATTAACTACGTATGGAGACATAGAGACCTTGAACGTGCATGTGTGAGAGGTATACATGTATACGTGGGATGTGTGTGTGCGCGCGCGCATGATCGAGATAAAAGAAAGAAGACATAAGTCATAAGATCAACGACATGGGAGAGACGGATCAGTATGACAATATGCATGCATGTGAGAATGCATGGAAGAAGTCCCGACAATTGAGCATGTGTTTTTGTCTTTAAGAGATAGTGGCGTGGGCTGGAGCATGCATCTATGGCGAGCAGAGGGAGTGAGGCGCAACGATTGTGCAAAAGAGACCAACCTATAAATGCATATGTATGGAGAGACATATATAGTGTGGGTGATAGGAAGCAAGACTCCGTGCGAGAAAGAAATGTTGACGGAGAAACTATAGATAGATACAGAGATGGAGATGCTAGCTAGAGGTACATCCGCTAGTTTGGGTGTTGGAGATGACCGTCGGGTGGTTCAAAGGGTGAAGTTATATGTGTGTGTGAGAGGGCACTTGACTGCATGTAGAGAGAAACATATGTAGTGTGCGTGATAGGAATCAAGAGTGAGGGCGAGAAAGAAGGTTGATGGAGAAACAGATAAATAAAAAGATAAAGATGCTAGCTAGTGTGCGTTAGAGATAGGAGTCGAGTGGATCAGAAGGCTGGGTTATGTGTGTGGGTGTGAGAGAGATAGAGAGAGGGTGCGTGTGAGTCACATACAAACAGATATCAGAGAGAACTGAGATCCAGAGAGACGGAGTTTTGTGTCTGCGAGAGAGAAATATATTTCACAACGAGAGTGATAGCTAGAGAGACATACGAGGGAACGCAAGATATCTCTAGGGAGAGAGGGTGTGTGTGAGTGACATACAAGAGAACAATGGAGAAATATGAGACCCTGGGAGACAGAGTTTGTATTTGTGTGTGAGAAAGAGATATTGAAGAGGAAGAGTCGTAGGTTCTCATATCTAAGGAGGGAAAGACATCTCTGTATGAGGGGTGTGTGAGTGGCACACATGGGAATAGTAGAGAGAAATGAGACCCCGGGAGACAAAGTTTTGTGTTTGTGTGAGAGAAAGAGATTCCACATGGAGAATCATAGTTAGAAACACATAGCAGGGAGCGAGATATACTTAGAGAGAGATAGAGTGATGGAGGTTGAGGGAGAGAGTACCGTTAGTGTGTTACGAAGATAAAAGATCATTGTCGACATACAGGTAGCACGAGAGATACCTGAGAGACGATGAACGCATATAGGTCCAGAGAGATAGTCCTATATAAGCATGAGTGATAGCTATATGAGACGAATATCTGGATTAAAGGGGATTCAAATATTTAAACTGGAGATCACGACATCGATAATATCATAACGCAAATTGGTGTATCAAACATGCATATTCATTTGCATTTGGGCACACGTGTAATGTTATATAGTTTATCAATATTGGTGATCCATAGATTCTTCAATTACAAACAATGCATGGTTTATATGCAATTAATGTCTAAACGGGATTACACTATATGTTGCGTGTGTGAAACACATTATGCATGTTTGAGAAGTAAAAAAAACCCGCATGAAACACACATTAATTGGAGACAATTAGCGAGGAATGCATACATTCGATTTCAACATAAAGTGGTTTCAAATATTTGAAAATCCAAATTGATGGATACAACCTTACGAATCTGAGATCATGCCATTTGTAAACCATATTTATGTATAAATGGTGTTGTGCTTTTGAAAGTATATATAAAAAAATGATGTATATAGAATGTAATTCCAATTGAAAATGGATCCCGTCCAAAAAAAATAGAATACAAACGGGATTCGAATTGAGTTGGCACGGTAAACGTGCACTCTGCAAAATTTGAACGAAGCGGGGAAAGTCGCACTAACCGCCCGAAACTAAAATCTGCGAGATGGAAATCACTACTGCCTATCCCTGCCATGCAAAGCCTATATGCTGGATTTCTATAGGTTTCGATAGGGGTAGGTTTGTAATTTCACCCAAACATGACGTAACCGCCTCTCACCCGGATTCATACACGGTGGGCGCTAAAACACAGTGTGTAATGCCCGGATAATTAGGCTACAGTAAAACTCTCTTAATGATGCCATGTCATCTTTGATTACTGCTGCTAAACTTTCGTTAGTTCAAACTGATTCAGAAATCAATTCAAAAAATGGCAAACAACAAAAGTTTTCAAAAATTAAAACAAAAATGTTCCGGCGGTGCCATAAATCGTATATTTAATTATGGTGTAATAAACACATTTTTATAAAGTGCCTAAGAATTTTAAAATGGATTAAAACAGAAAAGAAAAATAAATAAAAAGAAAAGGAAAACACAAAAACAAAACTAACAAAAGCTAAAAAAGGAAAAACCCTTGCCGGGCCTTGGCCCAGTTGGCCAACCAGACCAACCAGGCCGGCCCAGCCGCGCACCTCCCCCACTCCCTTATCCCCACACCCCCGCAACCCCGAACCGCCACCGACACACCCCCACACCCCCCGCAAAATATCTCCTCCCCCTCTCTCCGGATTTGGATCGGATCGAGGAGGCGCCCGACGCCGCGCCCGCGTCGCTGCTCGCTTCCTCCTGCGCCAGCTCGTCCTCGCCGTTCTTGCCGCACTCGACGCCGCTGGTCCCCGCCGTCGCCGGAGCACCACAAACGCTTGGACCTCGTCGCCTCCTCCCCTGCGTCTTCGTCGTCCTCGACATCCACCGCGCGCACCACTACCCCTGAACCCTACGGCTCCCCAGTGAGCAACCGCCCCTCCCTTTCTCCTCTGCGCCTCTCGCCGCGTCTCTCTCCCCATCACCTCTCCCTGTCCGGTCTCGTCGCCGATCGCGGTCACCTCGCGCTGGCCGCGCCCAGCGTGCGTGCCCGGCCCCGTCCTATGCGCCCGCTACCTTCGCTCGCGCCACCCGGTGCCGCTACTTGCCGGCACCCGCTGTCGCTTGCGCGCATCCGCCTCGCTCACCGCCCCTGCTTCACTTCCCGTCCGCCCCTGCGCCGCCGCCTAGCTCCGCCACTCCCCGCTACCCCGCGCTGCAGCGCCCGCGCCCCTACCTGTTGCGCCTGCGCTCACCGTTGCCATGCCACCTTCGCTCGCCCCTGTGGCCGCGCCCCGCCGTGGCCTTGCCACGGCCTCCTCCGGCAGCCGGCCTAGCCGTCGTTCCCCCCACCGCTCCGTCTGGCGGCTCCCGCATAGCCGGTGACCTTGTCCTGCACCCGGCGCCGCTCTGGCCGACGCCCCGCCGCGCCTGCCTGTGGCCTCGGGCACGAGCGCCCGCACCCGCTATGGCCCCCTTGCCTATGACATGTGGGGCCCCAACCCCCACAGAACGTTTGGAAAAAAAATAAGAAAAATAATTAATTAATTAATTAACTTAATTAATCTTAAATAATTAATTAACTTAATTAATCTTAATTAATTAATTAAAAAGTTAATTAAACTAATTAACCTAAACCCTAATTAACTAAAACAGTCAATGACAGGGGGGTCCCACCCCTGTTGACCAGTCAAACGTTGACTGGTCAACTGGGTCCCTCTGGCCCACCTGTCAGCCACTGGGTACACTTTTGTGTACACTATGCTGGCTGCGTCTAGCAATTTAGCATTTATTTTCGAATTAAAAATAATTTTAGAATAATAATAAAATCTTTAGATAATCATATCTTTTAATCCGTAACTCGGATTAAATTATTTTCAACATGAAAGTTGCCCAGAACGACGAGACAAATCCGGATATGCAACCCATTCGTCCGCCACGCATCCCTAGCATAGCGAACATGCAACTTTCCCCCTTCGGTTCATTTGTCCGAAAACGCAAAACACCGGGAATACTTTCCTGGATGTTTTCCCCCTTCGCCGGTATCACCTCATAACGCGTTAGGGCACCCCTAGCACCGCTACTTGCCATGTCATGCATCGCCATGCATTTGTTTGCATTATATTTATTGTTTCTTCCCCCTCTTCTCTCGCTAGACACCGAGACCGACACCGCTGCTACCCAGTACGACTACGGTGTTGACGACCCCTCTCTCTTGCCAGAGCAACCAGACAAGCCCCCCCCCTTGATCACCAGATATCGCCTACTCTACTCTCTATACTGCTTGCATTAGAGTAGTGTAGCATCTTACTGCTTTCCGTTAATCCTATCCTGATGCATAGCCTGTCCTTGCTACTACTGTTGTTACCTTTACCTGCAATCCTAATGCTTAGTATAGGATGCTAGTTTATCATCAGTGGCCCTACATTCTTGTCCGTCTGCCATGCTATATTGTCGGGCCGTGATCACTCAGGAGGTGATCGCGGGTATATACAATATACTTTATATATGATACATGTGATGACTAAAAGACGGGTCGACTCGTAGGAGTACCCGCGAGTGGATCTTTGTGGCGAAGCGACAGGGCAGGTTGAGACCACCTAGGAGAGAGGTGGGCCTGGCCCTGGTCAGAGTTCGCGGTTATTTCAAGATAACACATTTAACGAGATCTTGGTATTTGATCTGAGTCTGGCCACTGGCCTATACGCACTAACCATCTACACGGGGACAGTTATGGGCACTCGACGTCATGGTATCAGCCGAAGCCTTTGTGACGTCAGCGACTGAGCGGCGCGCGCCGGATTGGAACGTAAGCCTGCTCTTGTATTAAGAGGGCTAGTTCTGCTTCCGGACGCCCACACAACATGCAGGTGTGCAATGGGCGATGGGCCCAGACCCCTGCACCATAGGATTTAGACCGGTGTGCTGACCTCTCTGTTGTGCCTAGGTAGGGCTGCGACGTGTTGATCTTTCGAGGCCGGGCATGACCCAGAAAAGTGTGTCCGGCCAAATGGGATCGAGCGTGTTGGGTTATGTGGTGCACCCCTGCAGGGAAGTTAATCTATTCGAATAGCCGTGATCTTCGGTAAAAGGACGACTTCGAGTTGTACTTTGACCTTATGACAACTAGAACCAGATACTTAATAAAACACACCCTTCCAAGTGCCAGATACAGCCGGTGATCAATCTCTAATAGGGCGACGAGGAGAGGATCATCGGTTAGTGTCGTGGGTTTGTCACGGCAGATGTCCTTAGTGTCTGGACTTAGTCGCGAGGCCAGCGCATCTATGTGGTAGCTTGAGAGGGGTTGAGTGGGACGAGAGACGCAGGGCGGATCAACACGCAAGACAAGGATTTAGACAGCTTCGGGCCCCGGGAAACATCATCCGGTAACAACCCTACATGCTGTTTGAGGCTAGGTCTCATTATCATCACGAGGGAGTTGCCGTAAACCGGCTCTCCTCTTTGTGTCTAGACCTAAGATTGTTTCTTCTTGCTTGTAGCTTCTTCCTCTTTGGGGAGCCCTGCCCCTCCTTATATATGTTGAAGGGGCGGTTTACATGTGGAGTCCTGTTAGGATTAGGACTAATCTATCTCTAATACAAACCGGATACAAGTCCTGGTCTTAACTCCTTGTAAGGTAAATATTCCTGATGCCTTTCCTCTTAAACCGGCCCACCATAGTATGAACCGGCCTTCATGAACCGCCCTTTGGGCCACCGGGTCTTGTCGCTCCTCTGACCTGCCTGCCGGATTACCAATGAACCGTAAACCACCAGGTCCAAATGGGTCGCCAGTGAATCGTCAAGTCTTAGCCGGGTCTCAAGTAAACCACCAAGTCCGGCCGGATTATACTTCCGGCCGGTTTACGCCGCGGGGTATATCCCCGACATTAGCCCCCAGTTTAATTTGGATTTATCCATGTTAAACTGATCCTATAAAACAAATACAAGAACAAATTTGATAGATTATGCTCCGGGTTAAGAATTCTTGTAAACCAGCATCTGATCATCCTTAATTCCTTGCCATTTCCTTCTTCTAGAAAATCCAGGTCAATAAGCCAGCTTCATACTCAATTTGCTAACATTGGTTTCTCACAGAGAAATATTATGAAGAATAATCCACTTGAGTCGGCTTCCAAAGCGCCGGATTAAGAAATATGGGTCTTGAAATACTCATCTGATATTCAACTAGTTTGAAGATGCCAAACTTGTCGGTTTATCATTGCCAAAAATTGCCAGGTTATATGACTGATAATTCCGGGTCATGATTGTTGCTAACTCCGGTTCATGATTGTTGCCAACGCTGGTTTATGATTATTGATGATGCTGGGTTGCAAACATAGGGTCATAATAATTGGTGACGCCGGGTCAATCTGGTTTGCTCAAAACAGAGATTTTGAAAATATTTCTTTGATAATAATATAATACTTGTAGCCCCCAAGTATTGAGCAAAACAAAGTGATGGCTTAAGACTTGCTTAAATACTGCCACTTTCGAAGAAATCCATGTTGTTCATCCCAGTCACTAGTAAAAACTGAATACTCCATATTATATATCCCCCAAGTGCCGGGTTGTCATGCTTGCAGCAACCTAGGACTTGTAATTGACTGATGCCCATAAAACTTGAATTGTTGAGAGGAGCAATTGGTAGCCCCCAAGGGCCGGCTCATTATGATATGACGAGTCGGGTCTTCAATAAGGCCAAAAAAATGACTTTGCATTAGCCCCCAAGTGTCATGGTGCATGCTTGCAGCGACATGAGACTTGCATATTTGATATAATCTCAACTTGAATAGTGTAGCCCCCAATTGCCGGGTCGTAAGCCTGCAGCGACTCGGGACTATTCCTTCCATTGCAAAATAAATCATATTCATCGACAAAATAATATCCATTGCGCTAAAGCGACTTTGAAAACCTCAATCATAATATTAATAACCATAATAAAAATCCAGCCATGTTGGCTATTCAAGATAATATAATCCAGTATGAATATCTTATTCATTCAATATCATAATGAAAATTCAGCCAAGTTTGGCTATTTGAATAATATAACCCAATGATTTATAAGCGCATGATTCCAATGGCGCAATCCAAATATATATATACTGGCGACTTATAGTCCAAAGCCAGGCCGGTTTAACAAACCTGTTTCTGCATACAACAAGTTTAAAGTGTCCTGGTGGTTTACCGCCGGACGGGTCATAATGCCCAACATATAACCCGGGTTTATAACCAAGGCTGCACTTAAGAATAATCAAATATGAAATATATCATACCTGTGACATTGAATCACATTGTTGGTTTTACCAACTTTTTGTAGTAAGGGTGATAACCCAAATCTTGAGTACTGATAACTCCTTCCATATTGCGCCAGTTTATGATAAAACCGTGCCAGGTTGTAATAAACACCGGTTTAACCACATATAATACTGGCGACTTGTAGTCAAAACCAGACTGGGTTGATAATCTCCGGATTATAATTGATCATATATTGACAATTGTAGTTGAAAACCGAGCCGGGTTGATAAACACCGGTTTACTCCATAATAGGATGGTAACAGAAAATCAAACCGGGCAGATAGCCTCCGGATTAAGATTTGACCGTGTTCCGTCAATTTGTAATTTGACAGTCGAACCGGTTTAAGAATTGTTAGTTTAAAAATGCAACAAAAATAAAAGAAACAGTTATCAAGGAAAATATTGAAGCAAAGGCAATGATAAAACCATTTGCAAAAAGAGACTTATTGAGCCGATCAGATGGTGTTACCATGGTCGGACATGACCAAGCTCCCCAATGGTGTAGCTATGGTTCAAGTCAGCCAGGTCCCCAAATGAAACCGTGGCATCATGCCGATCAAGAGGCGTGGCAATGGTTCGAGTTCGACCAAGCCCCCAAGTGATTCTATGGCCTTAGGCCGATCAAGAGGCGTGACTGGTTCAGACTTGACCATGTCCCCAAGTGATCTGGTGGCTTTCGCCTATCAAAAGGTGTTGCATCGGTTCAGACACGACGAACCCCCAAGTGATGTTTATAAAATTTTCAAGGGGTAAACCGGAGGCTGCTTTAAGACAGAACAACTCCGTGTAACCACGCATGATGTAAAAGAACAGAGACCCCGCTTTATGAAGCAGACGCCCCCATGTGATCAATAATATGTCAGGCCAGTAAGGCGGGATATCCATGTTTGTACCGCACATCATGGCAGCAGGTCCTCTTCGGCAATTTTTAACTTTTTGCAAGAGATAAATTCTTCTTGAACCAGGAT
Organism: Triticum aestivum; assembly: GCF_018294505.1. NCBI lineage: Eukaryota > Viridiplantae > Streptophyta > Magnoliopsida > Poales > Poaceae > Triticum > Triticum aestivum. Next base: position 575,313,408 of record NC_057806.1, read on the forward strand.
CTTGAACCGGATATTGAGAGCTACAAAGCTTTGTGGGAGACATCTTTCCCTTGAACCGGATTTTAAACCGGAATCTTCATTTTGAGCCGGAAATTTTCTGACGGCCTTTAAACTCGAACTTGCGAGAAGTTAATTCCTTTTTGAACTGGAAATTCTTAAACCGGATTTGAGAGCTTCAGAGCTTTGTTGGAGAACAAATTTCCTTTGTACCGGATTGTAAACCGGAAGCATCATTGTGAGCCGGAATATTTTTGACGGCCTTTAAATTTTCATCAATATAACAGTAGCCTCCGGGACCGACTTATCTTTCTCTCCAATGTCCTGGGGGTTCTTGACTTCACTGAAAAACCGGCATATAGATGAATCATATCATTGTAGCCCCTGAGTCTCAAGGTGACTCGAGGAGTTGGCTTGAGATTCTCCGTGTTTGACCGTGATATAAACTGGCATAACTTGTATATCATTGGTGTTGATAGCACGATGTGAATCCACAGAAGGTTGAGGTAATTGCGGTGGATTGTAAATGATCCCGTATGAGCCGTGTCAGCAACTCGGCCAATGGTTCCTTCCAACTGGTGATTTGAAGTTAACCAAACTGTAGTGGCGACGATTTGTGCACCTGCCCATTGAACCCCCCAGTGCAGACGGCGGTTAATAGTATATGATGATTTGCCCCCACTTTGTTGAAAGAAAAACCGGGCTACCCAAGCTGTGACTTGCTCATACTCAATAAATAGCTCATGCAGACAGGTGCGGCCTGGTATGTTGATGTAGACCAGGCCGCGAGAGACGGACGACAAGGATGACCGCAACATCAGAGGCAGCTCGGACAGATGAGTCAGCCGCGACATTGTAAGCTGTTGCGGACGGGGAAGATCGGCACCGGTGTCGTAAACCGGCTCGGACGGGTGAGTTAATTGCGGGCGCGGTCCCGGCAAGCTGATGTAAACCGGGCCATAGGGACGGCGACGTTCTCATGTTCATTCACCGGGTGGTAGGACACGGACGAAACGCCAGTGCAGAACGTTGCTAGCGCGTGCTCCGTGCCCGTAACATAGCGCCTCATTTGTAATGAACAATTGTCCTGCATAAACAGTATTGCAGACCAAGGCAAAGATAAACTGCTCTTTGATAAAAATAATATGTGCTAATAAAATATATTTCATATGGGTATCACCTGATGTGTTTAGGCCGGAAATAACCCGCCATGAAGTTGATGATAACTGTATGAAGCTGAAATTAATCACGGGTGAACCGGCCGCAGTGTGGTAAACCGGTGCGGATGGGTGAGTCAGCCGTGATGTTTGTAAATCGGCGCAGACAATGAGTCGGCCGCATGCGTGGACGCATGAACCGGTGCGGGCGGGAGAATCGGCCGCAGGGGCGAATAATAAGTCAATTGCGTGTGCTGATGTAGCGGGGGTAGCAACCTGCGCAGGATGAGCGCTAGTGCAAAAAATAATATCTGCTCACGCCCCTTTTGCAAGACCTTTTTGTGAGGAATAGTGGTCCTACGAAAAAATAGCATAGACCAAATAATTGTTGTTTGATAAAAACAATGTGTTAAGAAAAATAAACTTAGATGGATATCACCTGATTTGTTTGGACGACGGATGATCCATTTATCGCGACAGAGGCGGCTGAACATGCCCCCGGCGGCTCAAGACCGCAGGGGCGGCTCTGATTTGTTGATATACATATCAGAGTCAATCGTGATATTTAAATGACAGAGCGGACGTGTGAGTCGGCCGTGGCATTGTAAGCCACGCAGACAGACGGGTCGGCCGTGGGCACAGACGGTTGAGCCGGCGCGGGTATGATGAAATGAACCGGCTACAGGCGCGACCCAGTGAGTTGATGTAGACCGGACCATTGAGGCGGCGATTTGCGCACATCTGATAAGCCATTTGATATAGTGTGGATATAGACGCGACCTTCAATGACAGTGCGCGGGAACCGGATCATACTTTAATCATGAGGTAATTGACCTGTGTATACAATAGCATACCTCGAGAAAATCTTTTGACATTATGTAATTATACCAAAAAAGAGTTTTAGAAAAATAGAACCTGATTGTTACGGCCGCGGCGGTTTTCAGTAGCGGCTCAAGGTCGGTCGGCGCAGGGCAGCTCTCTGCAAGGGTGAAACAACGGCGGAGGCGCGAGACACCACGTGGCTCCACAGGGTGGCTCAGGGCAGTGGCGAGGTTGCAGTCGTAACCCTAGGCGTGGCGACTCACTGCAGGGATGAGGCGGCTCTCCATGGTCACCTTATGATAATAAGTCGCCGTTGTCTTCACGCCAACAGATTTTGTTTGATGGAAGTGGATCATAAGTGGAGGAGCAGCATCAGCCAGCCGGTCAGGTATACGCGTGACGTTACGTCTGTACGCCTAGGAATCGAAAGCTCCGCCAGCGAGGCTACAACTTAGATCAGTCGATGGGTCGACAGCTGAGGCAAACCGGGCGGCTCGGGGCGCAGTCACAGCTACCCACGGAGGCAAAGACCACGGTTGCGATTAATTCAAGTCCCCGTCCTTCTTCGGGTCGTAGTTGCTTGGACCAATCCTCTTCCTAGACTCGGTCAAACCTGTAGAAACTATGGACGGATAATCTTGTGTGAAGTTTCGGATCACAAAACCCATCAGAAGTCAAAAGCGGATCCGTTGCTTGTAGCTGCAATTTTCTTCACACGTAGCTTCACACATATCTTTCCTATGACTGGATTAATGACTTGAAGCTGATCTAGCTCCTTCCAAACCAGTTCTTTTTCATCCGGAAATTTTGCGAATTTCTTGAAACCCTAGAAGCGATCCCTCCAAGAACTCAACACCACCGTGCGCAAGCCCCACGGTGGGCGCCAACTGTCGTGGGTTTGTCACGGCAGATGTCCTTAGTGTCAGGACTTAGTCGCGAGGCCAACGCATCTATGTGGTAGCTTGAGAGGGGTTGAGTGGGACGAGAGACGCAAGGCGGATCAACACACAAGACAAGGATTTAGACAGCTTCGGGCCCCGGGAAACATCATCCGGTAACAACCCTACATGCTGTTTGAGGCTAGGTCTCCTTATCATCACGAGGGAGTTGCCGTAAACTGGCTCTCCTCTTTGTGTCTAGCCCTAAGATTGTTTCTTCTTGCTTGTAGCTTCTTCCTCTTTGGGGAGCCCTGCCCCTCCTTATATATGTTGAAGCGGCGGTTTACATGTGGAGTCCTATTAGGATTAGGACTAATCTATCTCTAATACAAACCGGATACAAGTCCTGGTCTTAACTCCTTGTAAGGTAAATATTCCTCATGCCTTTCCTCTTAAACCGGCCCACCATAGTATGAACCGGCCTTCATGAACCGCCCGTTGGGCCACCGGGTCTTGTCGCTCCTCAGACCCGCCTGCCGGATTACCAATGAACCGTAAACCGCCAGGTCCAAACGGGTCGCCAGTGAATCGTCAAGTCTTAGCCGGGTCTCAAGTAAACCGCCAAGTCCGGCCGAATTATACTTCCAGCCGGTCTACGCCGCGGGGTATATCCTGACAGTTAGGATGATGCTATGCGATGTTACTTGGTGAACTTACCATCTACTCTCTTCTCCTGCTGCGAGATGGAGGTGGCCAGAAGCGTAGTCTTCGATAGGACTAGCTATCCCCCTCTTATTCTGGCTTCCCGCAGTTCAGTTCACATATGATACCCTTATTCCATTTGATACCAATGCATACATATGTACTGCAGCTCCTTGGTTGCGAGTACTTTGGATGAGTACTCACGGTTGCTTTGCTCCCTCTTCCCCCCTTTCTATACTCGATTGCTGCGACCAGACGTTGGAGCCCAGGAGCCAGACGCCACTGTCGATGACGACTACTACTACTCGGGAGGTGCCTACTACTATGTGCAGCCCGCTGACGACGACCATGAGTAGTTTAGGAGGATCCCAGGTAGGAGGCCTGCGCCTCTTTCGATATGTATCCTAGTTTGTGTTAGCCTTCTTAAGGCAAACTTGTTTAACCTATGTCTGTACTCAAATATTGTTGCTTCCGCTGACTCGTCTATGATCGAGCTCTTGTATTCGAGCCCTCGAGGCCCCTGGTTTGTAATATGATGCTTGTATGACTTATTTAATTTGTAGAGTTGTGTTGTGATATCTTCCCGTGAGTCCGTGATCTTGATCGTACATGTTCGCGCGTATGATTAGTGTATGATTGAATCGGGGGCATCACACAGTGTGTCCTCGGCCGAAATTGACTCCCTCCCCGATTCATATTCATACACGGTGGGCACCAAAAACAAACTCTCGTCGGCAAATATTCGGTGTATGCAAGATTACCGTCCTATCCCCAACCGATTAGTGTTGCTGTGATGTAGTAGAAATTTGAAACGGGGGCTAAGTTTGTAAATTTCCTCGCATTTGAGACAAGCGCGCCCTGAATACATGGTTCCCCCTTCCTCTCTACCTCCCTTTTCCCAATCCGTACTCCGTGGGCGCCAAAACACCCTCTCCACCCCACCCTCCTTCGTCCGCCGCCGTCTGCCACCCCATCCACCACCGTCCTCCTCCACCATGCCAGAGCTGATACCCCGATGCCGCCGTCCATTACAAGAGATTGACCTCTCTCATCCACGGCTTCGGACCGGGATCCTTGCATCCCGTCCTCTCGCTTCATCCCCGCCGTCGTCCATCTTGTCGGCGCCGCTCCTACGACCGTCTCGTCCACCACGCCCTACTGCCACCGTCTACCCTCCTAGATCTGCTTCCACGCCGCCGACAGCCAATCGCTACCACATCACCGTCAAATTCTCAGCAGATGCGTACACGGCGCCGCACTAGAGGCGGTACTCTTTCGTATCTGCTCAACTTATTTATCGCAGCAAGAAAATAGATCGCCACTGCTTTACTCTGATTTCTTGTCTTGGTTGTGAAGTTGCCTTTGTCCGGTTTGCACCTTCAGATCCGCCATGGCACGCTCAACACCATACTCGCAATGCTTATGTTTTTCCCCTTTTATATTCCACACTAGTTAAATCATAGTAGACTAAATTTCAAAATTGGGTCAGTCATTTTTTCAGAGCTCGCCGGAGTTCGCCGGTGCGATCGAAGGGGCTCTGGTGGGGACGGTGGTGGTGGGGGCGGTGGTGGGGCCTTGTCGAACGAAGAAAACTCGACACGGGTGGGGGCGGGGGTGGGGGTGGCGAAGGAACACAAGCGGTGGGGCCGGTGGTTCGGCCGGCGGCCCGTGCGGTGTTCTGTATGGGAAGCATAGTATGTTCCTTGTCAGGAAGGGGAGTAGGGACATCTGCAGTCAACAGCTGATAGAGCTAGCCTGTACGTGATCGATACGCTTTCAATTACTAGCGGTAATACAACACCGTAATTTCCAGCCAGTTCCACTTTCCCGATTTATATATCCTGGTTATGGTGTACCCCTCTTATGTACACTATGATCCGCCTAGTTGCTGTGTGCTCTTGTTATCATGTTTTGACAATAAACTCTCTATACAGTATATTATGAACCTATCATCTGCCAGCTATCCTTACTTCTGGAGCCTATTTTTTTGTGTACTTGTGCCAGATTATATAAATGCACGCACCATATTACAGCACACATGAGCTCTCTCATCAGAATCCATTGATAGCACACAAGTGTTTACAGGGGCGCCCCTATATTAGAATATCATCTGCATTACAAAGATAATCTCATAACTATATATGTTTTCATGGTTCTCAAATATTATACGCAATTACAGTGAATATCAGAATCCGCGCATCAGAAGAATATTGTGGAACACTGCAATGACTTACAAAATTGGCAGCAAGGCATTGAGTGCCATTCTAGAAGCAATGAAACTCGTACGCTCCCCACCTGTTGATTCTTGTTCAGAATATCATCCTAATGACTATTCTAACCTCGAGGAGTCAAAGGCAGATGGCCTGTCCTGTTCACCCATCAAGGTGCCTGTTCTAATTTGGCAAGGTTTTATTGATTGCGCGTATCTTTCATATGTTGTCTTGCATTTCTTCTACTTTGTTGCACCGCCATCTGCTTAGTTTACTCATCATATATGTCGAGATGCCATGCCCATCCATTATCAATACATATTCCATCTGTCATCATACCATGTTTTTCCACTCAAATGCTATTCTTGTGCATCAGACATCAAAAAGGAAGAGGGTGATTGCAGAACCTGAAGGAGCACAAGCAAAGTCCTTGAAAAACGTGGTGGTGCCGGAGAAATCAGACAACACCCCACTTATATTAGCTGTACAACCAGTGACACAAAACGTAGGATCGACTCCAGCAGACTGTACCCATACTCACTGGCCACACCACTAGCCCCACCACACAAGACCTGCACTCCAGCAAAAGGTATACCGATTTCATTTGCCATAGCACCAGCTGTACCACAGAAAAATCCCACTCCAGCAAAAAGTACAGCAAGTCCACCGGCCGAAGACCTATCCCAACTGCAGAGACGGCCAATTCCTGCAGATTGGAACCCCATTCCATTTATTCCTAGTTTAAAAGACAATGCTTTCAATGTTGTTAGGGCCTACGTGCATATATTCCCATCATGGGAAGATTATTGTGAAGACAAACACCATTTTCACATCTTCCTGTCCAACTTACGTGTAAGTGCTATTATTCATGGTTATTATTTTCCTGTTTTCTGCTGATTGAACACATCAATGATTTACATTACATTGTTGTAACTAGGTGAGGGTCAATCTGGATAGTCATGATGAGAAAAGCTTGCTTGTGCTTTTCAAGGAAGCATTGCAGCAGAATCGGTGTTACCTGAGGAAATCACACTTTGATGGCAAGTCTATAAACGAATTTCTGGTGAAGTCTCCTGTGCTAAATTTAGAAAACATTGAATGGAAAAACCTTGTTATGCACTGGTCTCGTTCCCAGGATGAGGTACTGTCTATGAAATCACATGACAATTTGAACTTCTACTTTTCCGCATGTGCCTTACGGATCTTTTTTTGCAGGAAATCTGCTCGAAGAAGATTTCCGGTTTGACAAGAACGACATGATATCGCAAATATGCTGCCCGCTGCTTTGCTCTTGTTAGTACCTATTGTCTAGTATCACTGTACTTGCATACATACCTGGTTCATTATGTGACAGCAGTATGCATGATAGCTTGCTTATCAATTGTTCGCTCCAAATTATCTGATCTGTATGAATGGTTACATTAGTGTAGAATATATCCAATGCCAATGTTTTTTTAGCTCTACATTGTTCTTGTAAGTACATGCTGTCCTTTATCAGTGTACTTATAATGACAGGTAGTTGTTCATGTACCATCACTCTACAACTTATTTTCCTTTGCCCTCCATTTTCGACAAATCGAATCTATATTTCTGGTGAAGTCTACAGTTTAGCTGTAGTGGGTAGGTTCACCACACCACTGGATTACGGATGAAGAACAGAAGCATATATGCAGTGCAAAAGAAGATCACTTGCTCTGTATAGTTTAATTTACATGGTACGAAGAAGGAACTTGGTTGTACAACTGAAAACTTAAATTGAGAAAGGACAAACTTTTGTTTATGAACTACATATAATAAACTTTAAACAAGCAATTTAATGCAAACACCAAAAATAAACAACTGTTGCAGTCATGTCTAACCAAATATATACAACAAAGTTTGAAGGCTTGAGATGGACAAACTTACATTATTGGTGAAGACATGCTCTATAAAGGCCTTGTCCATGCTGATGGGGGGGGGGCAATTCAAGAAGTTTACCATAGAATCTTCTTCAAAAGCATTGCCTTTATTCTACATTTTGTGAAGAGTAAATATAGATGTCATAATATACGAAAAAATGGAGAATATTTAAGATAAGATGAAGAGTGATGCTACATAACCAAGTAGCTATAAATGTAAGTGCAGCGATACAGGAAAAAGGTATAGCCTACCCACTACAGCACAATGTCATATTCTGCAATGTCTTAACTATGAACAATGTCATATCATTCTACTATTATTTAAACCGTCTCTTTATTTGCCAATCTGAAATGGTATAAATTGACAGCACACTAACCATTGATACTTATGAGTTCTTGATCTATAATCCAGTGGTGTCGTGAAGCTGCCAACTCCTTCACAATGTCATTTCCTGCCATGTCTTGACCTGAACAATACCATATTGTGTTAATGCAAATTTAAAGTGTGTCACTTTATTCGTCAGTAAGAAATGTGATGAATTGTCAGCACTGATAATTTTATGTGCAAAATCTGTCATCTATCTGCTTGTTTATCTTTCAGAGTGAGGAAGATATAAGTGTTGAACAAGCGCAGTCTCATCATCTTGCTCAGCTGCTTGTGCTGCAGCTCCCCAGCAGGCCTAACCTTTCTTGAACTCTATTGAAGTGCTGTTGGTTTTGTATATTATTTTGTCGGCATGTTTATTTGCACTGGTGGCGATCTTTGATGGCTAGTGTATGTAATCTGCTGTCTGCTTGTGCTTTATTGTCATAGTAGCGAACTATGATGCCCAGTGGATGTAATATGCCGTAATTTCTTTATTGTATAGTCTAGGTTTTTTCTTATTCACGATGCTGTAGTTATTTTACTGTATGTATATCATGTCTTCGCAGTAAACCGGCCAAACCATAAAATTACGGTACATAATCGGCCCGTCATGCAATCACGATGTAGGTTGGGCCTGAAACGTGCCGAACAGCTCACGGCCCGGCAGCAGCCCGAAATGAACCCCGACCAATGATTGTGCGAATCAAATAATGGGCTTTTAACTGGCCAAAAAATTGTCTCGGTCCTTGTTTGGCCCAATCAGATTCGGCTGCGAGCAGGCCGGATGCAAACCGGGCCGTAGTTAGGCCCAACTATACGATGGGCTTTTAACAGGCTGAAATTAATATAGGGCCGAAATGTTAAACGGGATCTTAACAGGGCAAAACTAATATCAGGATGAATTACTAAGTGGGCCTTTAGCAAGTGGGCCCAAAAGCATAGTGTCCAGTTGACGGGCCGAATCTGATATGGGCCATAATTGAGCCCAAAGCCTCTTAAAGGGCCGGACCTGATCTGGGCCGTAATTTGGCCCAGAATGTGGTAGGCCTTTAACGATCCGGATCTCATATGGGCCACTATTAGGCCCGGAGCGTGGCAGGCCATTAATGGACCGGATCAAATATGGGCCGGCATTTGGCCCAAAACATGGCAGGCAGTTAATGGGCCATCCTACTAGGGTCCTCAAAATCTTGTGGGCCTACAGCTGGGCCGGCCCATTAATGTCGGCGAAATCTCGTGGGCCTTTAGCTGGGCCGGCCCATTATGATCCGCAAGAATCTTGTGGGCCTTTACCTAGGCCGGCCCATTACGACACATAAAAATCTTGTGGGCCTTTACCTAGGCTGGCCCATTATGGCCCGCAAAATCTTGTGGGCCTTTAGCTGGGCCAGCCCATTATGGTCCGCAAAATCTCGTGGGCCTTTAGCTAGGCCGGTCCATTATGGTCCGCAAAATCTTATGGGCCTTCAGTTGGGCCGGCCCATTTAAACTTGTTGGGTCGTGCCACGTGTCGACGTATCATAGGCGCCTTCTGTCCAGTGAGTGGATGACATCTGTCCCGACGATGAGCCGACACATGTTTCCTCTAGCCAATGATGATTTTACATGTGGAAAATCCCCATTGGTCAGGGCTATTAATGGGTTATCGGATCCAAAACCCGACCCGATAGCTTAACAGCGTTCCGTTACGGTGGATGCCACGTGTCGGTCACCCTTGACGAAAGCACTTCTGTGACGCGCGATTTATCGTCATGGAAGTGGACACTTCCGTGATGATAATTTTGGTAATGTCATGGAACACTTCTACGACAACGCAGGTATGACTATCTTGATTCTGTCATAAATTTGTCATGGATGTACATGCATGACAAAAAACGCGACCTACTGTGACAAACACGTATCATCACGGAAGTGTATTTTTTTGTAGTGCTAACCCCCCCCCCCCCCCGGGCTTCACCCCTTGGCTGAACCATATCATCCTATATATCAATCCTTACCTTCGGACCATTCTAGAGCTCCTCGTCATGACCGTAATCTCATCTGGGACTCCAAACAACATTCGGTCACCAACATACATAACTCATATAGTACTATATCGTCAACGAACGTTAAGCGTGCGGACCCTATGGGTTCGAGAACTATGTACACATGACCGAGACACCTCTCTAGTCAATAACCAATAGCGAACTTGGATATCCATATTGGCTCCTACTGTTAGGACCCTGATTCCAAGTCACATCGATCTAGCTGGTAACACCTCATATCACTTTGCGGCCTCACGCACGGTATTCCCACGGGTGTCGTCTTACCATGGCCCGGGACCGTTTGCGCCTTTTGGCACACGTATATGATAGTGTCGCTAGCATCCATATGACAGAGAACCCGGGCCGACATGGCTAGTCGTGAACCCAAAGTGGCACTAACCCATGGCGACAGGCATACATGAATCAACTTCGAGCATGTCGGTCAGCAGCGTGTGAATCCGGGCTGTAGCACTGGGCTAACAGGACTCCGATAACCCGGGCTGTAGCAGGCTAGGCAGGACTTCGGATGTCACCGCGTGACATTTCCCCAAAGGGACAGACACATGAACAAAGTGAAACACATGCCGACCGGTCAAGTGTCCTGAGCAGTAGTGCTGGGCTAGCAGGACTCTGGTGAACCGGGCTGTAGCGGACTACTATGGCTCATGGAAGCACAAGACTACATTTCCCCATAAGAGAGGCTACCAAGGATAAACCACTAGGTTGTCGGATCCCACACATACCAAGCATTTCAATCATACACACAATATGCTCGATATGTGCAAATACAAGATGGCATCACAACATAACTCTACGACTCAAAGTATTTATTCATTAGGCTCCGAGGAGCGAGATATTACAAACATGGGTCTCATGACCCAACATACAGAGCATACAAGCAACAAGCACATGCGGAAGCTTAACTTGTTTGGGCACAGACAACTACAAATGAAGAAGCCTCAGAAGCCTGACTATCTACAAGACCCTGCCAAGGGTTCAAGATCGTAGCTGAGGTATCAAGCTAAACGTTGAAGTCCACACAGAACTACTAGCAAGACTGAAGTCTCTCTGCAAAACATAAAATAAGCAAACATGAGTACAAATGTACCCAACAAGACTTACATCAGAACTAACTACATATGCATCGGTATCAATAAAGGGGGTGGTGGAGTTTGACTGCAGCAAGCCAGCTTTGACTCAGTGGCTATCCTATACTACGACTGCGAGTAACTCTTTTGGGGTGGCGCACACGAGTCCACATATTCACCATATCAATACACCACTATGGATCCGCTCCTGTCTCCCTGCGAGAACGCCATCCATAGCACTCACACTTATCTTGCGAGTTTTAGAGTATCCACTTCCACTTGTCTATGAACTATGCAAGGGGTCCAAGTTTCCATATCCAAGGAATCCGGCTATTCGAATAGATAATGATAACCCTGCAGGGGTGTACTTCTTCACACACGCTCTCGCCACTTATCGCCATGTACACGTCATGTACCTCGGCAACCTTCAAGCGGAAGTCGGGCGAGGGAGTCGGCCACGACCTGACTAACCACACAAGTCTCTCATCCAGGTTTATCTCCTATTCGGGTTCCATCCGCAAGGAGATCCGGCCGGGGTGTCGCTCACGACCCCAAACGATGTGAGCAGGGTTCCCAAGCCCACCATCCGGGTGCCACTTGGTACACCGTGTCACTGTGCCTAGTCTATCCCAAGCCCACCTGTACCGGGTGCCACTTGGTAGACTACTAACACTACCTACAAACACCAGAAACTAGTTACAACTCCTGGACAGAGATCAAGTTGATTAATAAGTCGAGAGAGCTTGGAGCGCCCGGAGCCCAATGTGTGGTAGTAACTGTTCATGGATCACAAACACAGAACTCAGTTCCTGAGGACGGCTGCAATGAGACAACCCACCATGTACTCCTACATGGCCTCTCACTGCTACCTTTAGCAAATCGTGTTCACACACTTAGCTCTCAATGGTAGGACATGTTCACCACATTCTAATTCATTCTCGATGAATCAGACCCAACTCAACTCTAAGCAGTAGCAGGCATGACAAACAAGCATGAATGAGTAGGCACATCAGGGCTCAAACAATTCCTACTCATGCTAGTGGGTTTCATCTATTTACTGTGGCAATGACTGGTCATGCAGAGGAAAGGGGTTCAGCTACCGCATCATGTAACAGTTGAAATGTTGTTGTCCTAATGCAGTAAAATAAAGTAGGAGCAAGAGGGTGGGAGTGTATCGGAATGAACAAGGGGTTTTTGCTTGCCTGGCACTTCTGAAGATATTATAGCTCTTCATCGGTGTCATCGAACTCATCGTTGGAAGCACGTCTATCAAGAGGGGACGAATACCGGCAGCAGAGAGGGAGAGCACAATCAATGCAATGCAACAATATGATGCATGATCATGACATGGCAATATGCTATGATTTGGGCTAATGCAACAGAAAGTCATTTTAATTGAAGTGGAATTCAAAACTATATCAAATTCCAACTCCAAATCTATTATGAAAATTTGGCCTAATCATGTTTCATCCTAAACAGTGAGGTTAACTTGCTCAAACAGGCATGAAAATGGTACAAATGGATTCCTTGAATTTTTCTGATAATTTCTCATATATAAATTATTTCATTTGGAGTTACGGTTGAATTTATATGAATTTTTGAAGTTTTAACAATTTCTGGAATTTTCCTGAATTATAAATAATCCAGAAAATCCTTTATCACGTCAGCATGACGTAGCCGTGACGTCAGTGGTCAATGGGCTAGTCCGGGTCAAACCTGACGTGTGGGGTCCACACGTCAGTGTCACTACTAATTAACAGAGTTAATTAGCATTAAGTTAGCTACTAACCTAGGTAAGTTAGGGCCTGGGCCCACACGTCAGTGGCTAATCTAACTAACCTAATTAGTTAACTAATACGAACACGTCAGGGGGGGAGAAGTCAAACCCGGCCGAACAGGGTCAAACCCTGCCGGAGTTTGGCCGGCGTTGAGTCGCCGGTGAGGCCGAAATGACGGAGGAGGTCGGGATTGTGTCTCCGGCGACCAAAAAGACGGCGGAGACTACCTACTGGACGAGAAGACTCGTCCGCATCCAATGGTGCTAACAGCAGCGGCCCTAGTGGCCTAGGTTGACGGCGGCGACGACTTGTGCGGTGGCCGGAGTTCGGCCAGGTCATGCCCGGCATTAGGGTGCACGGGAGGAGGGGCTAGTGGGCTTGGCATGCTTCTGGAAGCACGGTGAGCACAACGGTGGGCTCAAAAGGGTAAGGCGGCAGCTGTGGCCACGGCGGCGCCATGTGTGGCGGCGGTGAGCTCTCGGGCTCAACGGAGCCCATGGTTAGAGGGAGAAAATGGCAAAGGGAAGAGAGGGGAATGGAGAAGGGGCTCACGGGGAGTGTATCGGTGGCCTCAGCGAGCTCGGGGAGGCATCGGGGGCGGCGTACGGTCGCCGACGATCTCGGCGGACTGAGGCGGAAGAAGACGGCGCTAGCGGCGTTGCAGTGCGTCCGAGGCATCGTGGCTCGCCTGTGAGGAAGAGGAAGATGTCGGCGGTGCTCGGGGACACGTCGAAGAGATGAGAGAGGGTCAATGGCCGCGGTGGACGGCGACGGTGGCGACGAGCTCCTCTCGGGAGGGGATGGGGAGAGAGCCATAGGAGGGAGAGGGGCACGGGGAGAGTGGGGAAAGTGAGAGAGGGACGAGGGAGAGTGCGTGGCACTCGTAGACGGCGTCCTGGGTGTCGGCAGAAGCAGGAGGTGGCCGGCGTGTGGCTGCGGGCGCCGGGCACGCGCCTCTCGTCCTCCTGGCGAGAGGAGGGGGATGACTGGCAGTAGCCAATGGGCTGGGCCAGGCCAGGGCGACAAGTAAGCTCTAACTCTCTCTCTCTCTCTCTCTCTTTTCTGTTTCTTTTTCTATTTTCTGCAAGTGTTTTGGCTTTAAAATAAAATGCCAGAGCATTTTCAAAAATCATGAGCTTGCTTGTGGGAACAGTTTGGAATATTTCCAACAGTAACCATTTCAGCTCATGGGTATTTGGACATTTAAAATATTTATAAAATTTAAATGTCCAATTCAAATACATTATGGGTTAATTCAAAAATCCAGGAATGGCCTATAAATATGTTCATCATTTTTTTGTCAGAGGTTTTCACCTTTATCAAAAATCATGAACATTTCCAGAGGGCATTTTGGATTCACTGAAAATATTTTTAAGTTGAACCTATTTGATTTGGTTCTAGTGCTAGGGTTTGAACAACCCCCATTTCAACTTTCAAATAAATTTTAGATATGATGCAAGGGTGCTGATGCGACTAATTACAATCAAATTCTAGGGCTGTGACAACTCACCCCCACTAAACAAGAATCTCGTCCTGAGATTCAAGACGTGAGGTAAGAAGACAGAGGGGACACAAAGCTAACACCATCTTCTCGATCCAATTGTTCTTCTCGAAGATGTTGATTCATTGCATCATATTGATCTTGACATCTTTGCTTCGAGAACTTCATCCTACATGGCGACAAGAGAGCAAGACAACCTCACAAGAGTGGATACAAGATCAACTCACGGAATGAGACGTTGACCATCTCTTGAGCTGAGGGAAAAACACACCTTAAAAAGGACGGAAGAAATAATTGACGAGGGTTTCAAAGTAGCAAGGAAAAATTGCCATGATTCCATAACGGGGCACCTTAGGGAAGGCGACTCGTAGAATTATTCCCTTAAGTGGCAAAAAGAATTACTTTTGATACAAAGATCATTGAAACTCTTTATACCAGCCTGAGGTAATCACAATCGATCGTTGGAAGGGGTTCGAAAGAATGGCATACTCCGACTAGGATGGATGATGTGGACTACCTTGTTGAAGACAACGCAATGGATGATTTTTAGCTTATCATCGGAAATGGATGGTACCCATGGTAAGTCCACTTTTGAAGATGATCCTGAACAACAACTACTAAGGTGCAAGCTGGGAACAAAATGCAAATGTTGGGAATGATTCTGGTAACTGGGGAAGAACTCAACAGTCGAGAGTGTTTCCAATGTTCCAATGGTTATAGAATTATCGAAGAAACTGAGAGCACAAGGATCCCTAAGGAACAACTTCAAGAATAAGTCACACTAAATCCTCATGGAGAAGATGGTCAAATAGCTCAATCAAGATACTACAATGATAGATCTTCTGGCTAGGTGTGTCGGCCAGAACATCAACCTTGTCGGGGACCTACATCATAGATCTTGGAAAAGTTCCAACCATCATATCTGCCTGAGATTCAGATCTGGTTGGTAACAGGATATTCCAGACCCATCGAGTCTAGAAGTAAATGAAAGTTTGCAACACAAATCGACGAGATAATGTTGCGAGACTCTCAGGAGATGAACTATGATAGCAAGCTCCAAAACATGAGCTGGTTCTGCTACATACATGTTAACACGTTGTTCCAGACAAGCATGACCACATAGTAGTCTTACAACAAAACACTACCGAGTTCCGGAGGGGAACCATGAATGAGGGTAGCAAAGTCCGAACATAAGTCATGATTATTAAGAAGGAACTTCTTCACCTTGAACAAATCAATCAGTGGCTTGGTGTGCTAGGACCACATATGGAGTGGAGGTAATTAATCTACCAACCCATAGAGTATTTCGCACATATGCATGACTGATTTGGAATGATTCCAAGGGAAACAAAACAAGCTCCCTCGAATTCACGGCGGCAACTTGCATCGATTGCACGTGAACTTAGAGGAAGTCACTACTTTCATCCAAACATATACTTCATGAACGGGGCATGAAGGAAATGCTTACACAAGTTTCCAACACTAGGTTGATGTTCAACATGAATCATGGGGGAGACAAAATGCTGCTGATGGGCTCAACAACAACTCATCGGGATTTCCATATCACTGGACTTCCACCATCATGTGAACACGGTGATAGCATTAGTCAAACCAAAAGATGTAATGGGGTATGCTCGAGGGATCAACCATGAGTAAGACAACATTACGAACATCGTTGGTTCTGATTTGATTTGACGATAGCCCATACTCAAATCAAAGTTGATAAGACAATAGGTCCAACAACTGATCATAGGGACCAATCGATGAAGATATCATCTTTCTTCAACACACACACACACAAAGATATCCCTTATCATGAACTAAGTCAGACAAGCTTCCATCTTCCAACTCTCCAAGTTGTTGTTTAGCTTAACCAACTAGCTCGGGGGTATCCAACACAGATTCTTGGAGAATGGATGGTTTAGAGAAAAATCAACTTGATCACGAAGTTAACATAGCGGTCAGGTGATAACCAGGTAATACTTCCGAGAAGATATTCGGAAAATCACGAACCACCGATATGTTACTAAGCTCAAGATCAATCTTGCTTTCTAGGGCAAGACGATATGATCAAATAAGCGAGGGATCGGCATGATCCTAACTCATTGATCGAAGTGTGCACCAGAAATATGGACTAGGTAGCATGATCAATCTTAAGATGATGATTCGATAACCAACACGCTAAGAATGAGAATATTGTCCATTTACTACCAAGCAACGAGTTGCTCGGAGTATTGATTTCACACATCACAAATCACTTGTCGGCATTTCGGTTACAATAACATGGAACCGAGGAATGGATAATGATGGCGAGAAGTATCACTGCGTCAAGAATTCATGAGAGATGGTACAATTCTCATGACAATCCTGACATAAAGGGGGTAATACTCTAGGGTGGAACAGAGCAAAAGCTGGATTGGCATTTGATCTGCAGAACACAACTACTTTGACCCAATCCTGGATATGGAAGAGGTACTGGAGTTTGTTTCTCCTAGTCATTCTGAAAT
The DNA here is from genome assembly GCF_018294505.1 of Triticum aestivum. NCBI lineage: Eukaryota > Viridiplantae > Streptophyta > Magnoliopsida > Poales > Poaceae > Triticum > Triticum aestivum. The sequence continues at coordinate 575,330,337 of NC_057806.1, forward strand.
AGAATGGCTTAACGGACCACAAGAATAATAAGCATCGATAACACAGATGCACAATTACTCCTGACTATCAATTGATAAATGATGGTCGGAATACAAATGAAGAGGGACAACTCAAGAGGACATATATCTTTCTGAGTTGTGGATGCATAGATTAATATGTCGAACGAGTTCAACATAATTCTTCCGGATAACCCATGCAGAAAGGTAGAACTGGAAGAATCACAATTATGAATGGAGAACTCCTCAAGAGTACTCTGATTGTGATCTTTTGATCCAACAAACTTCTGCCATAAGTGGTTCATAGTATTTGGAAGAAGGAAATACCACAGACCTCGAGGACTAATGCAAAGGTTAATAATAACCTAAAGGAACGAGCAACACTATCAACATGAAGTAAGTAGAGTGAATCTCGGGTTCAAAACCCAGAAATAGAAGGCCTACTAACTAAATGGCATCAGGAGATGCTTTCGAGGATGGTTGCCAGAATCGTCACACCGGGAACACAAAACATTGCTAGATTACTGAGTGGTTCTCGAAGACACCTAGGGTCATAATACTAACTCCAACATACATATCAAGGCAACGGAGTACCTCAGCAGACTGATTAGTGTGCTTAATCTGGCCCAAAGGAACATCGAGAACGGGGAGAAGGGATTTGCAAATGCATCGGACTATTTAGAAACCTAGGATGACTCGGACAGCATAACGAATGTAAATGCTCAGAAAAAGATGTGAGACATTCACAAGGATTTGCATAGTCACTTAACAACATCATATCAAGGTTCTGGTTCAACTGACAACATAATAAAAGTAGTAGAAACTGAACAGGGCTTGATTCCAACAATCCTATAAGTCTACGTATTAGTAACATGTGATCCTGATAGAAAGATGAGAAGCCTAGTTCTTAATCCCCGTAGAAGAGAAGAGGATGACTCAGATCAGAAGGACATAGGGTAAGAGGAGTAAAAATAGCTTTACGTTCCCTTCCACAATCAATTCCCTTATATAACTAAAGCATTTCTAGACTCAACTTCGACCATTATGGCTTGGTAATCCTATAGGCAGTCAGGCTCTGATACCAACGCTGTCAGGACCCCGATTCCAAGTCACATCGATCTAGCTGGTAACACCTCATATCACTTTGCGGCCTCACGCACGGTATTCCCACGGGTGTTGCCTTACCATGGCCCGGGACCGTTTGCGCCTTTTGGCTCACGTATATGATAGTGTCTCTAGCATCCATATGACAGAGAACCCGGGCCGACATGGCTAGTCATGAACCCAAAGCGGCACTAACCCATGGGGATAGACATACATGAATCAACTTCGAGCATGTCGGTCAGTAGCGTGTGAATCCGGGCTGTAGCACTGGGCTAACAGGACTCTAGTAACCCGGGCTGTAGCAGGCTAGGCAGGACTCCGGATGTCACCGCGTGACATTTCCCCGAAGGGACAGACACAGGAACGAAGTGAAACACATGCCGGCCGGTCAAGTGTCCTAAGCAGTAGTGCTGGGCATGACAAACAAACATGAATTAGACCCGACTCAACTCTAAGCAGTAGCAGGCATGACAAACAAGCATGAATGAGTAGGCACATCAGGGCTCAAACAACTCCTACTCATGCTAGTGGGTTTCATCTATTTACTGTGGCAATGACAGGTCATGCAGAGGAAAGGGGTTCAGCTACCGCAGCATGTAACAGTTGAAACATTGTTGTCCTAATGCAGTAAATGAGAGCAGGAGCAAGAGGGTGGGAGTGTATCGGTATGAACAAGGGGGTTTTGCTTGCCTGCACTTCTGAAGATATTATAACTCTTCATCGGTGTCATCGAACTCATCGTCGGAAGCACGTCTATTGAGACGGGACGAATACCTGCATCAGAGAGGGAGAGCACAATCAATGCAATGCAACAACATGATGCATGATCATGACATGGCAATATGTCAGGATTGTGTCTCCGGGGACCAAAAATACGGCGGAGACTACCTACGGGACGAGAAGACTCGTCCACATCCAATGGTGCTAACAGCAGCGGTCCTAGTAGCCTAGGTTGACGGCGGCGGCAACTTGCGCGGCGGCCGGAGTTCGGCCAGGTCTTGCCCAGCGTTAGGGTGCACGGGAGGAGGGGCTAGTGGGCTTGGCATGCTTCTGGAAGCACGGTGAGCACAACGGCGGGCTCAAAAGGGTAAGGCGGCAGCTGTGGCCACGGCGGCGCCATGTGTGGCGGCGGTGAGCTCTCGGGCTCAACGGAGCCTGCAGTTAGAGGGAGAAAACGGCAAAGGGAAGAGAGGAGAATAGAGAAGGGGCTCACGGGGAGTGTAGCGGTGGCCTCAGCGAGCTTGGGGAGGCATCAGGGGCGGCGTATGGTCGCCGGCGATCTCGGCGGACCGAGGTGGAAGAAGACGGTGCTAGCAGTGTTGCAGTGCGTCCGAGGCGTCGTGGCTCGCCCGTTTGGAAGAGGAAGACGTCGGCGGTGCTCGGGGACACGTCGAAGAGACGAGAGAGGGTCGATGGCCGTGGTGGACGGCGAAGGTGGCGACGAGCTCCTCTCGGGAGGGGATGGGGAGAGAGCCAGAGGAGGGATAGGGGCACGGGGAGAGTGGGGAAAGTGAGAGGGGGACGAGGGAGAGTGCGTGGCACTCGTAGACGGCGTCCTGGGTGTCGGCAGAAGCAGGAGGTGGCCGGGGTGTGGCTGCGGGCGCCGGGCACGCGCCTAGAGGAGGGGGATGACTGGCAGTAGCCAGTGGGCTGGGCCGAGCTGGGCCAGGCCAGGGCGACAGGTAAGCTCTAACTCTCTCTCTCTTTTCTGTTTCTTTTTCTATTTTCTGGAAATGTTTTGGCTTTAAAATAAAATGCCACAGCATTTTCAAAAATCATGAGCTTTCTTGTGGGCACTGTTTGGAATATTTCCAACAGTAACCATTTCAGCTCATGAGTATTTGGACATTTAAAATATTTATAAAATTTAAATGTCCAATTCAAATACATTATGGGTTAATTCAAAAATCTAGGAATGGCCTATAAATATGTTCATCATTTTTTTGTCAGAGGTTTTCACCTTTATCAAAAATCATGAACATTTCCAGAGGGCATTTTGGATTCACTGAAAATATTTTTAAGTTGAACCTATTTGATTTGGTTCTGGTGCTATGGTTTGAACAGCCCCCATTTCAACTTTCAAATAAATTTTAGATATGATGCAAGGGTGTTGATGCAACTAATTACAATCAATTTCTAGGGTTGTGACACCTACATATTCTATGAAGATCTTTATCGGTCAAACCTTATGACAACATACGTTATTCCCTTTGTCACCGGTATGTTACTTGCCCGAGATTCGATCGTCGATATCTTCATACTTAGTTCAATCTCGTTACCGGCAGGTCTCTTTACTCGTTCAGTAATACATCATCCCACAACTAACTCATTAGTCACATTACTTGCAAGGCTTCTTATGATGTGTATTACCGAGAGGGCCCAGAGATACCTCTCTGATACTCGGAGTGACAAATCCTAATCTTGATCTATGCCAACCCAACAAACACCTTCAGAGATACCTGTAGGGCATCTTTATAATCACCCAGTTATGTTGTGATGTTTGATAGCACACAAGGCATTCCTCCGGTATCCGGGAGTTGCATAATCTCATAGTCGAAGGAATATGTATTTGACACGAAGAAAGCAATAGCAATAAAACTGAACGATCAACATGCTAAGCTAACAGGTGGGTCTTGTCCATCACATCATTCTCCTAATGATGTGATCCCATTCATCAAATGACATCACATGTCTATGGTTAGGAAACTTAACCATCTTTGATTACGAGCTAGTCTAGTAGAGGCTTACTAGTGACACGGTGTTTTGTCTATGTCTCCACACATGTATCAAGTTTCCGGTTAATACAATTCTAGCATGAATAACAAACATTTATCCTGATATAAGGAAATATAAAATAACAACTTTATTATTGCCTCTAGGGCATATTTCCTTCAGTCTCCCACTTGCACTAGAGTCAATAATCTAGTTCACATCGCCATGTGATTTAACACCAATAGTTCACATCTTCATGTGATTAACACCCATAGTTCAGATCGCCATGTGACCAACACCAAAAGGGTTTACTAGAGTGAATTATCTTGTTCACATAACTATGTGATTAACACCCAAAGAGTACTAAGGTGTGATCATGTTTTGCTTGTGAGAGAAGTTTAGTCAACAGGTCTGCCACATTCAGTTCCGTATGCATTTTGCAAATTTATATGTCTACAATGCTCTGCATGGAGCTACTCTAGATAATTGTTCCCACATACAATACATATCTAGATTGAGACTTAGAGTCATCTAGATCAGTGTCAAAGCTTGCATCAACGTAACTCTTAACGACGAACTCTTTATCACCACCATAACCGAGAAACATTTCCTTAGTCCTCTTTAAGATAACTAAGGATAATTTTGACCGCTGTCCAATGATATAGTCCTGGATCACTATTGTACCCCCTTGCCAAACTCATGGCAAGGTACACAACAGGTTTGGTACACAACATGACATACTTTTATAGAACCTATGGCTGAGGCATAGGGAATGACTTTCATTCTCTCTTTATCTTTTGTCGTGGTCAGATTTTGAGTCTTTACTCAACTTCACACCATACAATACATGCAAGAATTCCTGCTTTGACTGATCCATTTTGAACTCCTTCAAAATCTTGTCAAGGTATGTACTCATTGAAAGTCTTATCAAGCGTCTTGATCTATCTCTATTGATCTTGATGCCCAATACGTAAGCAGCTACACCGAGGTCTTTCATTTAAAAATTCTTATTCAAGTATCCTTTTATGCTATCCAGAAATTCTATATCATTTCCAATCAATAATATGTCATCCACATATAATATCAGAAATGCTATAGAGCTCCCACTCACTTTCTTGTAAATACAGGCTTCACCATAAGTCTGTATAAAACCATATGCTTTGATCACCTTATCAAAGCGTATATTCCAACTCCGAGATGCTTGCACCAGTCCATAGATGGATCACTAGAGTTTGCACACTTTGTTAACACCTTTAGGATCGACAAAACCTTTTGGTTGCATCCTATACAACTCTTCTTTAAGAAATCCATTAAGGATTGCAGTTTTGACATCCATTGCCAAATTTCATAAAATGCGGCAATTGCTAACATGATCCGTACAGACTTAGGCATCGCTATGGGTGAGAAAGTCTCATCGTAGTCAACCCCTTGAACTTGTCGAAAACTTTTTTGTGACAAGTCGAGCTTAGTAGATGGTGACATTACCATCAACGTCGGTCTTCTTCTTGAAGATCCATTTATTCTCAATGGCTTGCCGATCATCGGGTAAGTCCATCAAAGTCCATACTTTGTTCTCATACATGGATCCTATCTCAGATTTCATGGCCTCAAGACATTTATCGGAATCTGGGCTCATCATAGCTTCTTCATAGTTAGTAGGTTCGCCATGGTCTAGTAACATGACTTTCAGGACAGGATTACCGTACCACTCTGGTCCGGAACGTGCTCTGTTCGACCGACGAGGTCCAGTAGTAACTTGATCCGAAGTTTCATGATCATCATCATTAGCTTCCTCTCTAGTTGGTGTAGGCATCACGGGAACGGATTTCACTGATGTGCTACTTTCCAATTCGAGAGAAGGTACAATTACGGCATCAAGTTCTACTTTCCTCCCACTCACTTCTTTCGAGAGAAACACCTTCTCTAGAAAGCTTCCATTCTTGGCAACAAAGATCTTGCCTTCGGATCTGTGGTAGAAGGTGTACCCAATTGTTTCCTTAGGGTATCCTATGAAGGTGCACCTTTTCGATTTGGGTTTGAGCTTATCAGGCTGAAGCCTTTTAACAAAAGTGTCGCAACCCCAAACTTTAAGAAACAATAACTTAGGTTTGTTGCCAAACGATAGTTCATACGGTGTCATCTCAACGGGTTTAGATGGTGCCCTATTTAACGTGAATGCATCTGTCTCTAATGCATAACCCCAAAATCATAGTGGCAAATCGGTAAGAGACACCATAGAACGCACCATATCTAATAAAGTACGGTTATGACGTTCGGACACACCATTACGCTGTGGTGTTCCAGGTGGCGTGAGTTGTGAAACTATTTCACATTGTTTTATATGAAGGCCAAACTCATAACTCAAATATTTGCCTCCACGATTAGATCGTCGAAACTTTATTTTCTTGTTATGACGATTCTCCACTTTACTCTGAAATTCTTTGAACTTTTCAATTGTTTCAGACTTGTGTTTCATTAAGTACATATACCCATATCTGCTTAAATCATCTATGAAGGTCAGAAAATAATGATACCCGCCGCGTGCTTCAGTACTCATTGGACCGTATACATCGATATGTATTATTTCTAATAAGTCATTAGCTCGCTTCATTGTTCCGGAGAATGAAGTTTTAGTCATCTTGCCCATGAGGCATGATTCACAAGTCTCAAATGATTCATAATCAAGTGATTCCAAAAGTCCATCTGCATGGAGTTTCTTCATGCGCTTTACACCAATATGACCTAAACGGCAGTGCCACAAGTATGTTGCACTATCATTATCAACTTTTCATCTTTTGGCATCAATATTATGAATATGTGTATCACTACAATCGAGATTCAATAAACCATTCACCTTGGGTGTATGACCACATAAGGTTTTATTCATGTAAACAGAACAACAATTATTCTCTAACTTAAATGAATAACCGTATTGCAATAAACATGATCTAATCATATTCATGCTTAACGCAAACACCAAATAACATTTATATTAGGTACAACACTAATCCCAAAGGTAGAGGGAGTGTGCGATGGTGATCGTATCAACCTTGGAATCACTTCCAACACACATCGTCACCTCACCCTCAACTATTCTTTGTTGATTTTGTAACTCCTGTTTCGAGTTACTAATCTTAGCAACTGAACCGGTATCAAATACCCAGGGGCTATTATTAACACTAGTAAAGTACACATCAATAACATGTATATCAAATATACCTTTGTTCTCTTTGCCATCCTTCTTATCCGCCAAAGTATTTTGGGCAGTTCCGCTTCCAGTGACCATTTGCTTTGCAGTACAGGCACTCAGTTTCATGCTTGGATCTGGCTTTGGGCTTCTTCATGGGAGCGACAACTTGTTTGCTATTCTTCTTGAAGTTCCCTTTATGTCCCTTGCCCTTTTTCTTGAAACTAGTGGTTTTGTTAACCATCAACACTTGATGCTCTTTCTTGATTTCTACCTTTGTCGATTTCAGCATCTCGAAGAGCTTGGGAATTATTTTTGTCATCCCTTCCTTATTATAGTTCATCACAAAGTTCTGGTAGCTTGGTAATAGTGACTAGAGAACTCTGTTAATCACTATATTATCTGGAAGATTAACTCCCACTTGATTCAAGCGATTGTAGTACCCAGACATTCCGAGTACATGCTCATTGGCTGAGCTATTCTCCTCCATCTTGTAGGCAAAGTACTTGTCAGAGCTCTCATACCTCTCGACATGGGCATGAGTATGAAATTCCAATTTCAACTCTTGGCATATCTTATATACTCCGTGGCGTTTAAAACGTTTTTGAAGTCCCGGTTCTAAGTCGTAAAGCATGGCGGACTAAACTATTAAGTAGTCACCATACCAATCTTTTGTCAAACATTCATAACATCTGCATCATTGCTACTATCATCTGTGCTTCACCCCTCCATGGTGCATCAAGGACATAATTCTTTTGTGCAGCAATGAGGATAATTCTCAGATCACAGACCTAGTCTGCATCATTGCTACTATCATCTTGCAACTTATTTTTCTTTAAGAACATATCAAAAATAAGGGAGCTATATCACGAGCTATTGATCTACAACTAGGGTCAATTAATCATGTTACTTAAGAAATCCCACTTAGATAGACATCAACCTTGAGTCATCTAAATGATACATGATCCAAATCAACTAAACCATGTCTGATCATCACGTGAGATGGAGTAGTCATCGATGGTGAACATCTCTATGTTGATCATATCTACTATATGATTCACGTTCGACTTTTCGTTCTCTAGTGTTCCGAGGCCATGTATGTATATGCTAGGCTCGTCAAGTTTAACCCGAGTATTCCGCATGTGCAAAATTGTCTTGCACCTGTTGTATGTGAACATAGAGTCTATCACACCCGATCATCACGTGGTGTCTCAAAACAAAGAACTGTAGCAACGGTGCATACTCAGGGAGAACACTTCTACGCTGAAATTTAGTGAAGGGATCATCTTATAATGCTACCTCCGTACTAAGCAAAATAAGATGTAAATAAGATAAACATCACATCCAATCAAAATATGTGACATGATATGGCCATCATCATCTTGTGCTTTTGATTTCCATCTCCAAAGCACCGTCATGATCTCCATCGTCACCGGCTTGACACCTTGATCTCCATCGTAGCGTCATGGTCGTCTCACCAACTATTGCTTCTACAACTATCGCTAACGCATAGTGATAAAGTAAAGCAATTGCATGGCGTTTGCATTTCATACAATAAAGTGACAACCATAAGGCTAAACTGCCAGTTGTCGATAACTTTTACAAAACATGATCATCTCATACAATAACGTATATCACATCACATCTTGACCATATCGCATCACAACATGACCTGCAAAAACAAGTTAGACGTCCTCTACTTAGTTGTTGCAAGTTTTACGTGGCTGCTACGGGATTCTAGCAAGAACCGTTCTTACCTACGCATCAAAACCACAACGGTGATTTATCAAGTTTGCTGTTTTAACCTTCAACAAGGACCGGGCGCAATCAAATTCGATTCAACTAAAGTTGGAGAAACAGACACCCGCCAGCCACCTTTATGCAAAACTAGTTGCATGTCTGTCGGTGGAACCGGTCTCATGAACGTGGTCATGTAAGGTTGGCTGATACATCTCCAACGTATCTATAATTTTTTATTGTTCCATGCTATTATATATTCTGTTTTGGATGTTTAATGGGCTTTATTATACACTTTTATATTATTTTTGGGACTAACCTATTAACCCAAGGCCCGGTGCAAATTGCTGTTTTTTTTGCCTATTTTAGTGTTTCGTAGAAAAGGAATATCAAACGGAGTCCAAACGGAATGAAACCTTCGGGAGTGTGATTTTTGGAACGAACGTGATCCAGAGGACTTGGAGTGGACGTCAAGAAATAACCGAGGAGGCCATGAGGCAGGGAGGCGCGCCCCCACCCTCGTGGCTCTCCTGACCGACTTCCTTCGCCTATATATACTCATATACCCTAAAAACATCCAGGAGCACCACGAAACCCTATTTCCACCGCCGCAACCTTCTGTACCTTTGAGATCCCATCTTGGGTCCTTTTCCGGCGCTCCGTCGGAGGGGGCATCAATCACGGAGGGCTTCTACATCAACACAATAGCCTCTCCAATGATGTGTGAGTAGTTTACCTTAGACCTTTGGGTCCATAGTTATTAGCTAGATGGCTTCTTCTCTCTCTTGGGATCTCAATACAAAGTTCTCCTCGATCTTCTTGGAGATCTATTCGATATAACTCTTTTTGCGGTGTGTTTGTCGAGATCCGATGAATTGTGGGTTTATGATAAAGATTATCTATGAACAATATTTGAATCTCCTCTGAATTCTTTTATGTACGATTTGTTATCTTTGCAAGTCTCTCCGAATTATCAGTTTGGTTTGGCCTACTAGATTGATCTTTCTTGCAATGGGAGACATGCTTAGCTTTGGTTTCAATCTTGCGTTGCTCGATCCCAGCGACACGTATTGTATTGTTGCCATCGAGGATAAAAAGATGGGGTTTATTTCATATTGCTTGAGTTTGTCCCTCTACATCATGTCATCTTACCTAATGCGTTACTCTGTTCTTATGAACTTAATACTCTAGATACATGCTGGATAGCGGTCGATGTGTGGAGTAATAGTAGTAGATGCAGGCAGGAGTCGGTCTACTTGTCACGGACATGATGCCTATACATGATCATGCCTAGATATTCTCATAATTATTCGCTTTTCTATCAATTGCTCGACAGTAATATGTTCACCCACCGTAATACTTATGCTATCTTGAGAGAAGCCACTAGTGAAACCTATGGCCCTCGGGTCTATTCTCCATTATATTAATCTCCCGTCAACAAGTTATTTCTGGCACCGTTTACTTTGCAATCTTTACTTTTAAGCTTTATCATAAAAATACCAAAAATATTATCTTATCTCTAACATCCCAAATTTTCAATTTGGAATGTTATACATTAGGTCATCATGGCATATCATATTTTATTGCATTTTGGCTTGATCCTCAAAATCCTAAGCAACTCAAGGACCCTCGGAGAGAGAGTTGGGGATTTCACTGTTTTCCATATTTGAATTTTATCAAATATTGAAATGAGGATTTTCACTACAAGAAATATGTCAACTTATGACCTTCTGTCAGTGACCCTCGAAGAATTGGTCATAAATTTATGACCATTTTAGACCAATTGGTCAAAAGCTGTTCAGGGGGCTCCAAACCTTAAACCATTGCGACCATTTTGGTCAGAAAGGTCGTAATTTCCTTACACGAAATGGTCACAAAGCAAACAGTGCTAGTCCGCTGCGTTATTTCTATTTGTTAATGACCAATATAGATGGTCATAGCCTTGTAGATTGTGGTGGGTTGTGATGACTAGGCGCCATCTCATTAGTTTTGCCTATGTGTCATGTCCATGTGGCAGTTTTTGCCCTAGGTTGTGAAGCAACCTATATTTCTATCATTCCCAAAATTCCCAAAAAAATCTCATAAATTATTTGGGGCATATCTTCATCAAATATGTAAAAATCCTTCCTTGCCTAGTTCAAAACTAATTCAAGAATATTCATTTTCCTATTCTGTTCACAACAACACTTTATGAAGGAAGTGCTATTTATATATTCTTGATTGCCCTCGGAATTTTTGGGCACTCTTTCCTATCCAAATCATTACCGCATGACAAAATTCAGCTCCATTTGCCTAGCAAATCTTCCTCGGCAAATTTCCAAAGTTTTTGTCCACCTAGAAGCATTGTGAAGGAAGTACCTTTTTATATCTCTAAATGACATGAAATTTATACAGTTCCTTCATATGCCCAAATTATCACCCTCCTCCAAATTGCAGCTCAGTCAAGTCATCTATGTGAGCCCAGGTTCAATTTATATTTTATGGCCAAATTGGCACGTTGCAAAGCAAGTGTTATATAGACCCCTCCTATTACCCTCAAACTTTTCGGGCACTCTTCCATACCCAAATCATTGCCACATGATAATATTCAGCTCAATTTTCCTAGTAAATCTTTCTCGGGAAATTTCCAAAGTTTCTACCTCGAGAGAAGCTTTGTGAAGTAAGTACTAGCTAGGCTTACCCAAATGATCTGAAAATTTACCAGCGCATGACCATACTTAAGTAACTTACCTACACCAATTTTGAGCTCATTTCATTCATCCAATCTCTCTCACTAGTTTTCCCAAGTTTCTATCCATAGAAGAGCATTGTGAAGGAAGTACTACTTTGGCATGTACAAATGGTATCAATTTTCTGCAATGCTTTCCTATGCCCAAATAACCATCCTCCACAAAATTTCAGCTCACTCCATTCATTATTTTGAGCCCAGCTTCAACATTCATATTTTTGTCCAGCGTGGTACTTTGCAAAGCAAGTACCACCTAGGATCCTCCTTTTGAGCTAAAAATTTGTGAAGACATTCTCCTTAGTAGATGATCATCCTCAGCCAAAACTCACGCCCATTGGCCATGTGCATTTCCCGTACCGCTAATCAAACACTTGGTTGCTAATTCATGTTTGAGCATCGATCGGTCTCCTCGTGAGAATCTTATGTTCTAATTTTCTTCCTAGCACCAACCTGGGAAGTGCCCAACCCACTAGACATGCCTAGGCCACCCAGAACACATGGCAACATTACGGTCACGCGGTGACCACGCGACGGGCATGCGAGTTTGCGCGCTCTAGAGTTGGGGCCCTCGGCCACCGCCCAAACCTCGACGTATCGCCACCAAACCATGTATTTACGATAAAATAGGTCCTTATGTAACTAGAAATGATTTTTGGAAAAAATAAATAGCAAACTATGAGGCAGCTGCAGTTCAAATTTGACCCGCTTCCAGCTGAATCGGCGGAAATTTGTCTTTTTCACGAGAGGTGAATCAAAAAATTTTACTCCCAACCATTTTGTCAATTGTTCATTAAATATGGCCTAGTATTTTATAAAAATGATTTGGTCCAATTTTGCAACAATTATTTGGTAGTTCCTTCACAAAAAAACCTCCTTTCGGGCACTCGAAAAATGGAAAATGGTTTTTTCGTCCAACGAAAATGAAAACTTCCTTAGGCAACATTGTTTGCCATTCCAATATGAACCCTTGTGCACAATATGAGATCATTTGAACAAACTATGCCATGAATGTGGCCATAAGATTGATCATTTGGCTTGAAAGCCATTGATCTCCACACGTGATAGCTCGTTTCTGAGAACACTTTTTTAAAATAATTGCCGTATTACAAGTTTGTTATTTTTCCTGGGAACTTGGTCACATATAATGACACAATGCGAAGGTTTCCCAATTTTTTGATTTTTTTTGAATTTTTTATGCCCGTTTCAAAATGTGGTCAAAACGGCGGGAATGACAGTTCCTAGCTAGTGGTTAAATCTTGGAATTTTTTTGGTGTTTCTATGATTAAATAGATACCTATTTACCTAGAAATGATTTTTGGAAAAAATAAAGAGCAAACTATGAGGCAGCTGCAGTTCAAATTTGACCCGCTTCCAACTGAATCGACGGGAATTTGTCTTTTTCACCAGAGGTGGATCAAAAATTTTGACACCCAACCATTTTGTCAATTGTGCATTAAATATGGCCTAGTATTTTAGAAAATTGATTAGGTCCAATTTTGCAACAAATATATGGTAGGTCCTTCACAAAAAAAACTCATTTCAGGCACTCAAAAAATGGAAAATGGTTTTTTCGTCCAAAGAAAATGAAAACTTCCTTAGGCAACATTGTTTGCCATTCCAATATGCACCCTTGTGCATAATATGAGATCATTTGAACAAACTATGCCATGAATGTGGCCATAAGATTGATCATTTGGCTTGAAAGCCATGAATCTTCACACTTGATAGCTCATTTCTGAGAACATTTTTTTAAATAATTACCGTATTACAAGTTTATTATTTTTCCTGGAAACTTGGTCACATATAATGACACAATGCGAAGGTTTTCCAATTTTTTGATTTTTTTTTGAATTTTTTATGCCCGTTTCAAAATGCGGTCAAAACGGCGGGCTTGACCGTTCCTAGCTAGTGGTTGAATCTTGGAAAACTTTTGGTGTTTCGCTGATTAAATAGATACTTACGTACCTAGAAGTGATTTTTGGAAAAAATAAATAGCAAACTATGAGGCAGCTGCAGTTCAAATTTGACCCGCTTCCAACTGAATCGGCGGGAATTTGTCTTTTTCACCAGAGGTGGATCAAAACTTTTGACACCCAACCATTTTGTCAATTGTGCATTAAATATGTCCTAATATTTTATAAAAATGATTTGGTACAATTTTGCAACAAATATATGGTAGGTCCTTCACAAAAAAACCTCATTTCGAGCACTCGAAAAATGGAAAATGAATTTTCCGTGCAACGAAAATGAAAACTTTCTTAGGCAACATTGTTTGCCATTCCAATATGCACCCTTGTGCACAATATGAGATCATTTGAACAAACTATGCCATGAATGTGGCCATAAGATTGATCATTTGGCTTGAAAGCCATTGATCTCCACACGTGATAGCTCGTTTCTGAGAACACTTTTTTAAAATAATTGTCGTATTACAAGTTTATTATTTTTCCTGGAAACTTGGTCACATATGATGACACAATGCGAAGGTTTTCCATTTTTTGATTTTTTTTTGAATTTTTTATGCCCGTTTCAAAATGCGGTCAAAACGGCGGGAATGACCGTTCCTAGCTAGTGGTTGAATCTTGGAATTTTTTGGTGTTTCTCTGATAAAATAGATACTTATGTACCTAGAAATGATTTTTGGAAAAAATAAAGAGCAAACTAGAAGGCAGCTACAGTTCAAATTTGACCCGCTTCCAACTGAACCGGCGAAAATTTGTCTTTTTCACGAGAGGTGGATCAAAACTTTTTACACCCAACCATTTGGTCAATTGTGCATGAAATATGGCCTAGTATTTTAGAAAAATGATTCGGTCCAATTTTGCAACAAATATATTATAGGTTCTTCACAAAAAACCTCCTTTTGGGCACTCGAAAAATGGAAAATGGTTTTTTCGTCCAAAGAAAATGAAAACTCCCTTTGTTAGTATTGTTTGCCATTCCAAGATGCAAACTTGTGCGAAATATGGAATCATTTGAACAAATATTTGATAGGACTTTCACAAAAATACTCATTTTGAGCACTGAAAAATGGAATGAATTTTTTTATCTTGAATCGATCACGACCAATTTATATTGGTCATAAGGTCATCAAATGGTTTGCTGCGTTCTGATTGGACCATGAGCATATCACACGGATCACGCATCAACCACCGTCGGATGCTTCCGGATCCAACGGCCCAAACCCACCCGAGCCGAAACCCTAGGTCTGTCCTCATGGACATTTTCCACCCACCCACCCCCCCCCCCCGCCTCCATTCTTTCTTTCTTTCTCTCCCTCCCCCCTCAGATCCTCTCCCCTCTCCCCCGTGCAGCGAACCCTAGCCCCTCTCTCCCCCGCACACCACTCCTCCTCCCTTCCAGATCACAGCCGCCACCTCCTCCTTTCTAGATCGCCACCGCCACCATCCTTCCCTCCTCGCCTCGCCTTTGTCTCCCACCGTCTCCCCTCTCCCTCCCTCAGATCCGCCGCCGTCCGCCTCCGCGTGGCCTCCACCTCCACCTCCAGCCCCACCGCACACCACTCCTCTCTCTCCCCGCGTGACGAACCCTAACGCTCAGATCCAGATCCCTCCCATCGCCGCCACCCACCTCCCCCATCTCCATCACCTCACCGCCGGCCACGACCTCGGCGCTCCCCCCCTCCCTCATCAGAAGAGATCCGATCTCCCGTCGACGTCCTCCTCCCTCCTGCTCCGGGTAACCAATTCCCCTTCCAACCTCCAACCAACATCCCACCACCGCGCTGCCACGCCCCTCCCTCGAACCAAGATCTCGGCGGCGATGAGCCCAGCGTGTGGCGTGCGGTGGCAGGGGGTCGGGATCGACGGAGGAGTGGGAGGATCCGGGCCATCGGGAGGTGCTTGCGGCGGCGGTGGAGGAGGCCGGCGCGCAGGAGGACGGCGTGATGCTGCCCAAGGAGGGGAGCGAGGCGGCCGAGAGGTACCCGTTGTACCTGTCCAAGGAGGTGCCCGAGGACGCGGCGCTCACGATCACCGTGTTCGACCGCCTACTCGTGCTCTTTCTCCCCTCCATGTCGGTTTCTTTCTCCATGGATCAGTAGCGGTTCAGATGAAGAGTGTGATTTGATTTGTTTGGGTTTGAATTGATCGTGTGCGTGTGTGTGTGTGTGTTTACAGGGGAGAAGAAGGCCAAGGAGGAGCATGCCAAGAAGCTGCAGGCCAAGAAGTCCAAGATGAAGGTATGCGCTGCCGCTTCCTCGTTCCTCCCCTGCTTTGGCGCTGTTACTTGACTCGGATGTGTTGCTAGACTGCTTGTTAGTGGAATCAGCTTCTTGATTGGTGCTGTGCTGCTACTGTTGCTGTGTTAGATAAGCATATCATGTAGTCTTTTGGTACATGGAGTTCTGATTAGTGGTGTTTTATAGCTCAGAATTAGCGCTCAGTTGTGACATATAAGTATTACGATACAGCATCAGAGAATTGCTTATATCAGTTTAGTTTATTGCTTGAATTTGCTGCTCACTTTTCTTAAGTGCATATCGTTTGTCATTCACTGTTATTTACTTATGTGATCAGCATCATTTCTATGTAGATATGCAACTCTTGAGTATATTGTCCTTATATGCCCCTTTCATTCCATTCCCACTCAAACCAAAGCTTCTGTATGCACTTGATATTTGCAATGAGACTTGAGAGAACTTCTTTATGCATTGAAGTTTCCTCTAATATAGATTTCTCAAATTTCTCTCTAAACTTCTCTAATAAAAAATGGTGCTAATTGTTAAAGCTCTTCGTGGTGACATGTTTCTTTTACCAATACAATACTATATTAGCACTCAAGGACTATTTGAGTGATAGGCTGTTCATAATATTAGAGAAGTGAACTGATTAAGCTATTGCTTTCCCCAACAACAAAAAATAAACACGGCAGTTGAACAACGTGTATCCCTTCACTTGAAAGCCTATGAAACTTTCTGTAGCAGCAGTGCAGCACACTTTATATACATGTATGAGGCTGGGTAGTTCAACTCTACTTTACTTCCTAACTCATTCATATATATGATGGAAATTGTGCAGGTTCCATGGTGCCAAGTGGCCTCTGGCCATCTTGAACTTGGACTCCAGTAACAAGTAGATGTTGCTGCCGCACTCAATATTTTAAGTTGTTTTTTTATTTTTTGGGATGTTAATCACCCAGTTTCCCTGTTAATAACCTAAGAACACTTGCCTCCTCCCCAACCCTCGCCCTAGCCTACTGCTGCCGGCTTGCCGCGTGGCTGTCGCCACAGCAGCTAATTAGATTTTTGGGACTCTGTTTCTATGCTTTGCTCGATAACATTTTAGATATTGATTCGACACGCTTTATATAAAATGATTTATCTTGTACATTGCTCTGCCTAACTTGTATACATGAAACCATACTTGTCAAATATCGAGTATCACTGCTGAATAATAACGTCTTGTTTTCTGTTTACTGAATCACAATTCTTCTCTCTTTTTACCATTAGTCCATCTTACAGCCATCAATAAGAAAAACACTTATCTTCATATTAGGCTTATTATTTTGTTGTCTGCAGTATTATAATGTACATTTGCTTTTCTGTTCACTGAATCACAATTCTTCACTCTTTTTACCATCAATCCATCTTCTTACAATTGCATGTTTTTTTTGGTTGTCCAGATGACCAAGCCAAAGGAGGAAGCAGCTGCTCATCACTGAGGACAAGTAACTCCAGTAGGTTGACGCCGTAGATTCACAATGTACCTTCCATATGCCCATCCAGTTCTATGATTTGTTTCTTGAAACCCAAAAAACCCCATGCCCATGTGGGAGATGAACCATAGTTTTTTGCTTGTGGGAAATAATATCCTTGGCTGAATCGACTTGAGGCAGTTTCTTCGAAATTCTTGGAAATGCTTTGGTAGTTCCTTTCAGCGAGAAACTGTTTCGTACTGAAGTTTACTTGTACATGTGTGGTTTGCTACTGTTGCTTTGTTTGGGTTGGGTTGGTTCCAGCAGGGAGATGTGCATGCACACTGGCAGCATGAGCTAGCAGCCATGATTGCTAGCCAGCCACCACCATGTCAATGTAATAAATGTGTGGCCTATCTAGTGTGCTGCTGATAGAAATATAGATGTGTGGCCTATCTAGTGTGTTGTTGATAATCTGTTTTTACCTCACTTGGCAGGCACCATAATCTGTTTTTACCTCACTGTACTGTAGGAATAAATGTGTGGCCTATCTAGTGTTCTGCTGATAGAAATATAGATGGAAGATTAGTTGACCAGTTATGCAATCTATAATCCTTCATATATATTGTTGTTGTCTATGTGTGTTGCTGCTTCATACATGTTTAATAAAATCTATCAAGCAGCTGTTGTCATGTCATGCTTGCTGTATTAATAGCCAATTTAGTTGTGTATTGCCATTTCTATTTTGCTAATGAACACCTTCCAACTTAAATGTTGAATTGCCTTGTACACATAATTGTTTGTAATCTATGGGAAAGCCGTTAATAGTCAGCTGACCTTGTGAACTGTATAAATATATCAAAATCTTTTTTTGTTAAATTGAGCTTATTGTCAATTCTTGCTTATAAGCTATGTTTGATGCTGCCTACAGGTTCGTATTCTTCTTTTTTTCATAGGTGAAGTATGAAGTGCGAAGTCGTGAAGCCTATCAGCAAGAGTAGCATATTATGTATTGTAATATCAGGCAGAGTGTAATATTAGTCAGAGTAGCATATAATGTATTGTAATATTTAGTGTTGTTTTGGATGAATTTCATTCGCTCTAGTCTGTTTGAAATATTGATTGTGTAAATAACTTCAATACTATGAAATGGAAACCTGACCAGGGGGACATATTTATGAGAATTGTTTGACAAATTTTCAAATTTCTGACGTGTGGGTGCAATTGTGATATCAGCATGACAAGTGGGACCAATCTGACCAGTGGGACCAACACAAAAATAATATGGCTGAAAATAGAAAATTAATAGTAATGGCCCAGAAAATAAAAATGTTGAATTGTTGGGCCAGGCCCATGTATCTGACCAGAATTAAAAAGAAAAATAACATTAAATGGGCTGAATTGTTGGGCTCGGCCCATATAGACACCGAATTGGACCGGGCTGAATCTTATCAACGACCTTTTCAATTGGTCGCAATTTTGCCACGTCAGATTGCCACGTCGGATCCGACATGGCCTGGGGAGAGAGCTAGCGACCAAAACAGAAGGTCATAGGATCAACGACCTTTTGTTAAAGGTCGCTATAGTCAGTTTACGATGCCCAGCTTTTGACCTTATGTTTTTTGTCACAAAAAGGTCATAAATGGAAATTTGTGACCATTCAGTGACCAATAGTGGTGGTCATAAGTTGACATATTTCTTGTAGTGTTTGGTTTTAATTATTTTTCTCTCCGAAAATATTTCATGTTAAAATATATGAGAGGAGATAATATGACTTCTCCAAAATAAATGAAATATTGGAGGAAAAATATTAAACTCAAATATTTGGTTTTATTCGGATTTTATTGCTATTTTATTTGGATTAGAAAAATTGCGCATTTTCAAAATTGCATTTTAGGGCCAAGAAAATGTTCATCTTGTTCTAAATATTTTATTTCGACAGTGAAAATTCGTTTTGGCATTTTTAGATTTTTATTTATTTTTCTAGGATTTATTTTTGGTGGAATCTGTTTTTTTTAACTTCTTCCGCGCCCGACTGGGCCAAGGCCCAGCCGAGCCAGGCCGCCGGCCCTCGCCGCCGCCTCTGCCGTGCCCAATTTCGGCCAGGACTCGGTAGCCGCCGCCGTCGCCGCCCAGGACGTCCTACCGTCGCCCCTTCCCACAAGCCATCCCGCAAGCCGTCGCAGTCGTCGCCCCGCCGCCGCCTCCCCGGAGCCCCACCGCCGCCTCGCCACCGCTCCGGAGCCCCCCCCCCCCCGCCGCCGAACCCCGCCGGAGCCGCCCCGCCTCGTCGGAGGTATACGCCGCCGTCGCCGTCGTTCGGTTTTATTTTAAAACCGATTCGTTTTTTTAGAAAACCCTTGGTTCGTTTTTTAGAATAGATCGGTTTTATTTTTTTTCCGGTTTAGTTACTAGCGGGCGTTCGTCCGTACGTTCGTTTTAATGAACGGTTTTCACCGTTTAGCCGTAGACAACGAATGTTCTTTCGTTAGCCTGTTCGTCCATTTTCTTTTTCTCAGATTTTTTCCGCGATTATTTTTTATCGCGATTTCTGATCCAATTTTCATTTTAGTTTATCTTTTCGCTCGTTTATCGGAATCAGGCGATTCAAGTGCCTAGATCTTCGTGTCGAAGCCTTCTATCCGTTTAACCAACTTGAACAAGATTTTGATACAGCAAAATTTGACCTTAGTTCATATTAGTAATGAGATCTTATTTCTTTCGCCGTTTGAGTTTCGTTGCTCCGTTTGATTTGATTCCTTTTGCAAACCGGAGTTCTTAAGTTGAACTTTCTGGATAGATCTTCTTACTCGTGTTTTACCCGTGTGTCTTTGCTTGATTGCTTATGTATGCTATTGTTTTTTTGCGATAGAACACCCGGAGAGCGTGCTACTACGAGTCTCTAGGTTTTGCGGATCATCAGCAAGGCAAGTAACACTTTGATCATATCCCTTTATCACCCAGTTTTTATGCATTAGTTTCAACCCTCAAATATTGCATGGTTAGGACTTGATAACATGTGGGATTGGGAAGTAGTTGATGAGGTAGAACCTATTGCCCTGTTATTATCAAACCCTTGGGAGTTACTTCTACGTATTGCTTATATTGCCATGCTATGCTCGGAGACGTGGTTTGGGTGAGTGAATCCATGACAGATGTGAGATTGTTAATTAATGGTTCAACTTAAGGTGGCAACTTTAATATACATCTGGGTGGATTGCTTGTCGGGCACCTGGAGAATCCAGTGTTGTCCTAGGATATCCCGGAGTACCTGTGTGATAATCTTAAGGTCCGCCACCCAGGCTCAAAGGGAACTGAGATATTTCATGCTAGCAACTTCTCTGTGCAGCCACAAGCTATTATGGGCTCTAGCATAGTTGAGTAAGTTGCGTGAAGCTCTTGAAGAGGTAGACTAGCAGATGTAGTGGGTTGTAGGTGGTATAGTCTACCCGGAGTAGAGAGTTAATGCTTCTGAAAGACCATGTCTCGGTCATCCGGTTCTCAAACACCATGTAGTGCGAGAAATCCAACGGAGGAGATTGAGTCTTGTGGGGAAAAGTGCGCAAACCTCTACAGAGTGTACAAACTAATCATGGTTAGCCGTGTCCCCAATTATGGACATCTTGAGTATCTAGTACTTGGATTATCATATGTATCTCATCACTCTAAATTAATATTGTTGGGTTGATAATTACTTTTAATTGGGATTGAGTTGGAGGAACCTTCTCAATGATGTTTCAACTACCATGATAGTTAAATAAAATCTATTCCTTTGTTGTAGGAAAAAATTGGCTTTTCGCAAAACTTTAACCATAGAGCTTTCCACCAGCCAAATATGCATATAGTGATAGCATTATTCTTTTCTTGCTCTACCATGTTATATTGCCAGCATATTCCATGTGCTAACCCATTTTCGGGCAGCAACATATTATGTTGCAGACTTTTCAGACGGGGAGTAAGGTTCGCTAGGTCGTTGCCGTACAGCTCAGCTATGGCGTTGGAGTTGATGGACTCACTTTATCTTCCAAGCCTTCCATTGTTATCGTATTAGATGGCCTTAAGCCATATCTATTGTAATAAGTTCTCTTTTGAGACATTCGATGTAATAAGTGTGTGATTGCTACTCTGTTATAAATCCTTCGAGTACTGTGTGTGTCAGCATTACCGATCCAGGGATGACACTGAAGCACAGAGACTTGACCGTTTGAGGTCGGGTCGCTACATTATTATCTCTATCAGATTTCACTTTTGCAAGTGGCCGTGAAGGGATTGACAACCCATTTGTCGCATTGGTTGCAAGGTTCTTATTTGTTTGTGTAGGTGCGAGGGACTTGCGTGTGGCCTCCTACTGGATTGATACCTTGGTTCTCAAAAACTAAGGGAAATACTTACGCTACTTTGCTGCATCACCCTTTCGTCTTCAAGGGAAAAACCAACGGATGCTCAAGAGGTAGCAAGAAAGATTTTTAGCGCCGTTGCTGGGGAGTCTACGCACAAGTCAAGACATACCAAGTACCCATCACAAACTGTTATCCCTCGCATTACATTATTTGCCATTTACCTCTCGTCTTCCTCTCCCCCACTTCACCCTTGCTGTTTTATTCACTTTTTTTTCCATTAACTTTTTCTTTCGCTTGCCTCTTGTATCCTGTGTGTCATCATGGCTAGTCTTATATCCATTCCTTTATCTCCAGAGAATGAAATCCTTAATTTTAAACAAAGGGAGGGAGAAAACCTAAAATATGCTTGGTACATAATTTGCAACGCGCAGAATAGATCTACTAGGAAGCAATCTACTTTCGTTCCTCTTCACAATTTTTATGTAGGCATCACTCCTTGGAATAGATATATTCTTGATACCATTACCGGAGGAAATTTCTTGGGTAGCCATACTTTTGATGCTTATAATGCTATGATAGATTTGTTTGGCACACCACCTCTCTTGGTTAGTGGAACTATGTTAACTTTGGAACATGTTATGCAAAGGCTCGAAATTATTAAAAATAAAGTTGCCACTGTGGAATTGATTGAGAATTTGGATAAAAAGATCCACAACCAAATTACCCAATATGGATCTAAGGTAGGAGTTACTCTGAAAAGTTTTAAAGAAAAAGAACCCGTAGTTAATGAAAGAATAGACCAAGATTCCACTAGAATTGATAAACTTGAGGGCATTGTTACCAACTTAGGGTCTGCTTTTTCTGCCATAACGAATACTCCAAATCCTCCTACCACCAAAGTTGCCAAATTAATGTATGTTCCTAAAAATAAGGGTGAAACTTCTAGTAAGGAAAATGCGGATCTCAAATCCATAAGTGTTCACCCCAACTTTCTCGCTATCATCAAGGAACCTTTTGCTACAAATTATTTTCTTGATTTCTTGCCTAGGAGTTTAATAATTAATAGAAAGAAGTAAACTCCTAAGGGTTATAAGTGTTCTATTGAAGAATTGAATGCCAAAGATGGTAATACCTAGATCTATCCTTGCCTTTTTGCCTAGCTAGGGGCATTAAACGATATCGCTTGTTGGGAGGCAACCCAATTTTATTTTTGTTGCTTGATTTTTGATTCTGTCTAGTAATAAATAATTCATATAATCTCTGTTTATATGTGGTTTTATGATTTTAATTAGTGTTTGTGCCAAGTATAACCTTTGGGAAGAGTCGGGGAAAGTCTTTGCGATCTTGCTGTAAAAAACTGAAACTTTAGCGCTCACGAGATTTGCTTCCATTTTTTACTGGGAGTGCGATTTGGTCGATTATTTTTGCAGATGGTTAGTAGATAAATTGCTCACGTCCAGAAATTTATTTTAGAATTTTTGGAGTTCCAGAAGTTTGCGTTTGATATAGATTACTACAGACTGTTCTGTTTTTGACATATTCTGTTTTTCGTGTGTTGTTTGCTTATTTTGATGAATCTATGGCTAGTAATAGAGTTTATAAACCATAGAAAAGTTGGAACATAGTAGGTTTAACACCAATATAAATAAAGAATGAGTTCATTACAGTACCTTGAAGTGGTGTTTTGTTTTCTTTCGCTAACGGAGCTCACGAGATTTTTGTTAAGTTTTGTGTTGTGAAGTTTTCAAGTTTTGGGTAAAGATTTGATGGATTATGGAACAAGGAGTGGCAAGAGCCTAAGCTTGGGGATGCCCAAGGCACCCAAAGGTAAAATCAAAGGATAACCAAAAGCCTAAGCTTGGGGATGCCCCGGAAGGCATCCCCTCTTTTGTCTTCGTCCATCGGTATCTTTACTTGGAGCTACATTTTTATTCACCACATGATATGTGTTTTGCTTGGAGCGTATTGTATGATTTGAGTCTTTGTTTTTTAGTTTACCACAATCATCCTTGCTGTACACACCTTTTGAGAGAGACACACATGAATCGGAATTCATTAGAATACTCTATGTGCTTCACTTATATCTTTTGAGTTAGATAATTTTGCTCTAGTGCTTCGCTTATATATTTTAGAGCACGACAGTGGTTCTATTTTATAGAAATAATTGATCTCTAATACTTCACTTATATTATTTTGAGAGTCCTTTAGAACAGCATGGTAATTTGCTTTGGTTATAAAATTAGTCCTAATATGATAGGCATCCAAGATAAAAACCTTAAAGTGCATTAAATACTAAGAGAAGTTTGATACTTGATAGTTGTTTTGAGATATAAAGGTGGTAATATTAGAGGTGTGCTAGTTGAGTAGTTGAGAAATTGAGAAATACTTGTGTTGAAGTTTGCAAGTCCCTTGGCATGCACGTATGGTAAACGTTGTGTGACAAATTTGAAGCATGATGTGTTCTTTGATTGCTTTCCTTATGAGTGGCGGTCGGGGACGAGCGATGGTCTTTTCCTACCAATCTATCCCCCTAGGAGCATGCGCGTAGTGCTTGGTTTTGATGACTTGTAGATTTTTGCAATAAGTATGTGAGTTCTTTATGACTAATGTCGAGTCCATGGATTATACGCACTCTCACCCTTCCATCATTGCTAGCTTCTTCGGTACCATGCATTGCCCTTTCTCACCTTGAAAGTTGGTGCAAATTTCGCCGGTGCATCCAAACCCCGTGATATGATATGCTCTATCACACATAAGCCTCCTTATGTCTTCGTCAAAACAGCCACCATACCTACCTATTATGACATTTCCATAGCCATTCCGAGATATATTGCCATGCAACTTTCCACCATTTTGTTTATTTTTTGATCATCATTATCATATTCCCTTGCATGATCATGTAGTTGACATCGTACTTGTGGCAAAGCCACCATGCTTAATTTTTCATACATGTCACTCTTGATTCATCGCATATCCCGGTACACCGTCGGAGGCATTCACATAGAGTCATATTTTGTTCTAAGTATCGAGTTGTAATCCTTGAGTTGTAAGTAAATAAAAGTGTGATGATCATCATTAGAGCATTGTCCCATGTGAGTAAAGGATGATGGAGACTATGATTCCCCCACAAGTCGGGATGAGACTCCGGACGAAAAAAAGAAAAAAAAAGAGGCCAAGAAAAAAAGAGAAGGCCCAAATAAAAAAATGTGAGAAAAAGAGAGAAGGGACAATGTTACTATCCTTTTTCCACACTTGTGCTTCAAAGTAGCACCATGATCTTCATGATGGAGAGTCTCTTATTTTGTCACTTTCATATACTAGTGGGAATTTTTCATTATAGAACTTGGCTTGTATATTCCAATGATGGGCTTCCTCAAATGCCCTAGGTCTTCGTGAGCAAGCAAGTTGGATGCACACCCACTTAGTTTCTTTGATGAGCTTTCATATATTTATAGCTCTAGTGCATCCGTTGCATGGCAATCCCTACTCCTTGCATTGACATCAATCGGTGGGCATCTTCATAGCTCATTGATTAGCCGCGTCAATGTGAGGCTTTCTCCTTTTTGGTCTTCTCACACAACCTCAATCATTATATTCTATTCCACCCATAGTGCTATGTCCATGGCTCACGCTCATATATTTCGAAAAAGTTGAAAGAGTTTGAAAAGGCTAAGTATGAAATAATTGCTTGGCTTGTCACCGGGGTTGTGCATGATGAGAGCATTTTGTGGGACGAAAATGAAGCATGGCCAAACTATATGATTTTGTAGGGATAAGCTTCCTTTGGCTATGTTATTTTGATAAGACATAATTGCTTGGTTAGCATGCTTGAAGTATTATTATTTTTATGTCAACATTAAACTTTTATCTTGAATCTTTAGGATCTGAACATTCATGCCACAATAAAGAAAATTACATTGAAGAATATGCTAGAAAGCATTCCATATCAAAAATTCTGTTTTTTATCATTTACCTACTCGAGGACGAGCAGGAATTAAACTTGGGGATGCTTGATACGTCTCCAACGTATCTATAATTTATGATTGTTCCATGCTATTATATATTCTGTTTTGTATGTTTAATGGGATTTATTATATATACACTTTTATATTATTTTTGGGACTAACCTATTAACCCAAGGCTCAATGCAAATTGCTGTTTTTTTCCTATTTCAGTGTTTCACAGAAAAGGAATATCAAACGGAGTCCAAACGGAATGAAACCTTCGGGAGCATGATTTTTGGAACAAACGTGATCCAGAGGACTTGGAGTGGATGTCAGGAAACAACCAAGGAGGCCACGAGGCAGGGAGGCGTGCCTGCCCCTGGGCGCGCCCCCACCCTCGTGGGCCCCTCGTGGCTCTCCTGACCAACTTCCTTCGCCTATATATACTCATATACCCTGAAAACATCTAGGAGCACCATGAAATCCTATTTCCACTGCCGAAACCTTCTGTACCCGTTAGATACCATCTTGGGGCCTTTTCCGGTGCTCCGCCGGAGGGGGCATCGATCACGGACAGCTTCTACATCAACACCATAGCCTCTCCGATGATGTGTGAGTAGTTTACCTCAGACCTTCGGGTCCATAGTTATTAGCTAGATGGCTTCTTCTCTCTCTTTGGATCTCAATACAAAGTTCTCCTCGATCTTCTTGGAGATCTATTTGATGTAACTCTTTTTGCGGTTTGTTTGTCGAGATCCGATGAATTGTGGGTTTATGATCAAGATTATCTATGAACAATATTTGAATCTCCTCTGAATTCTTTTATGTATGATTTGTTATATTTGCAAGTCTCTTCGTATTATCAGTTTGGTTTGGCCTACTAGATTGATATTTCTTGCAATGGGAGAAGTGCTTAGCTTTGAGTTCAATCTTGCGTTGCTCGATCCCAGTGACAGAAAGGGAAACGACATGAATTGCATTGTTTCCATCGAGGATAAAAAGATGGGGTTTATTTGATATTGCTTGAGTTTATCCCTCTACATCATGTCATCTTACCTAATGCGTTACTCTGTTCTTATGAACTTAATACTCTAGATGCATGCTGGATAGCGATCGATGTGTGGAGTAATAGTAGCAGATGCAGGCATGAGTCGGTCTACTTTATCACGGACGTGATGCCTATATACAATATTATGCCTAGATATTCTCATAATTATTCGCATTTCTATCAATTTCTTGACATTAATTTGTTCACCCACCGTAATACTTATGCTATCTTGGGAGAAGCCACTAGTGAAACCTATGCCCCCCGGGTCTATTCTCCATTATATTAATCTCTCGTCAACAAGTTATTTCTGGCACCATTTATTTTGCAATCTTTACTTTTAATATTTATCATAAAAATACCAAAAATATTATCTTATCATCTCTATCAGATCTCACTTTTGCAAGTGGTCATGAAGGGATTGACAACCCCTTTATCGCGTTGGTTGCAAGGTTCTTATTTGTTTGTGTAGGTACGAGGGACTTGCGTGTGGCCTCCTACTGGATTGATACCATGGTTCTCAAAAACTAAGGGAAATACTTACGCTACTTTGCTGCATCACCCTTTCCTCTTCAAGGGAAAAACCAATGCATGCTCAAGTGATAACATTGGCCTGGGCCGCTTCATCCAACAATACCGCCGAATCAAAATAAGACATTGGTGGTAAGCAGTATGAAGATCACCACCCACAACTTTTTGTGTTCTGCTCGTGCATATCATCTACACATAGACCTGGCTCAGATGCCACTGTTAGGCAACGTAGCATGCAACTTCAAAAAATTTCCTATGCTCACGCAAGATCTATCTAGGAGATGCATAACAATGAGAGGGGGAGAGCATCTTCATACCCTTGAAGATCGCAAAGTGGAAGCGTTTATCAACACAGTTGATGTAGTCGTGCACCTTCACGATACGTCTTGATCAAGTACCGAACGTACGACACCTTCGCGTTCAACACACGTTCAGCTTGATGATGTCCTCGCCTTCTTGATCCCGCAAGAGGGGCAAAGTAGTAGATGCGTTCTGGCAGCACGACGACGTGGTGACTGTGTTGGAGAAGAACAATCTCCGCAGGGCTTCGTCAAGCACAATGGAAACTATGGCGGAGGATAAACTAGAGGGACGGGGTTGCCGGTACACGGCTTGGTGTTTCTTGATGTGTTTAAGGTGCTAGCCCTGCCCCTCTATTTATATGTTGAGCCCTGGGTCGAAATTTGAGTAAAAGCCTCCTCAAAGTCGGTTTTTCCCACAAGGAAGAGTCCTTCTCGGACTTCTAGGACCAGATGCCACAGTCCTTGGCGTCTAGCCCAGATGCCATGGGCCTCGGTGTCTGGCCCAGGGCCAGACACCAAGGTCTCCGACATTTGGCCCCTAGCCTCCGCAAGACTCCTTTTGCACCAACCTAAAGCCCCATGGGCTTCACCCCTTGGCCGAACCATATCATCCTATATATCAATCTTTACCTCCGGACCATTTCGGAGCTCCTCGTCATGTCCGTGATCTCATCTGGGACTCCGAACAACATTCCTTCACCAACATACATAACTCATATAGTACTATATCGTCAATGAACGTTAAGCGTGCGGACCCTACGGGTTCGAGAACTATGTCGACATGACCGAGACACCACTCTGGTCAATAACCAATAGCTGAACCTGGATGCCCATATTGGCTCCTACATATTCTACAAAGATCTTTATCGGTCAAACCTTATGACAACATACATTATTCCCTTTGTCATCGGTATGTTACTTTCCCGAGATTCGATCATCGGTATCTTCATACCTAGTTCAATATCCTTACCGACAAGTATCTTTACTCGTTTTGTAATACATCATCCCGCAACTAACTCATTAGTCACATTGCTTGCAAGGCTTCTTATGATGTGTATTACCGAGAGGGCCCAGAGATACCTCTCTGATACTCGGAGTGACAAATCCTAATCTTGATCTATGACAACCCAACAAACACCTTCGGAGATACCTGCATCTTTATAATCACCCAGTTACATTGTGACGTTTGATAGGATGCCAGGCATTCCTTCGGTATCCGGGAGTTGCATAATCTCATAGTCGAAGGAATATGTATTTGACATGAAGAAAGCAATAGCAATAAAACTGAACGATCAACATGCTAAGCTAACATATGGGTCTTGTCCATCACATCATTCTCCTAATGATGTGATCCCGTTCATCAAATGACAACACATGTCTATGGTTAGGAAACTTAACCATCTTTGATTAAAGAGCTAGTCTAGTAGAGGCTTACTAGGGACACGGTGTTTTGTCTATGTATCGACACATGTATCAAGTTTCTGGTTAATACAATTCTAGCATGAATAATAAACATTTATCATGATATAAGGAAATATAATAATAACCATTTATTATTGCCTCTAGGGCATATTTCCTTCACTGTATTACCAAGAGGGCCCAGAGATACCTCTTCGATACTCGGAGTGACAAATCCTAAACTCGATCTATGCCAACTCAACAAACACCTTCGGAGATACCTGTAGAGCATCTTTATGATCACCCAGTTACGTTGTGATGTTTGATAGCACACAAGGTGTCGTGGAATTGTCACGGCAGATGTCCTAGTGAAAGGACTTAGTCATGGAGCCATCGCAACTAGGAAGCTTAAAGGGGTTAATCGGGACAAAGGACACGAGAGGTTTATACTGGTTCGGCCCCTTGCGGTCAAGTTAAAGCCTAGTCCAGTTGTTGTGGTATTGCTAGGTTTCGATGACCAAGGAGCGAAATATGCTAGCTTGGCTCTTGATCTGTTGTTTCTTGCCCTAAGCCGCCGCTGGGTCGTCCCCTTATATACACGGGTTGACGCCCTACGGCCTACAGAGTCCCGGCCGGCTCATACAACGTGTCCGGCTCGATGACGTCTTTTACATGCCTTACTTTACAAGTCTTATCATACATGGCGGTTTATACTCATGGGCCTTAAGCCGCCTCTGGGCTTCGGCCTACTACAAACCTTATCATAAACCTTCACCTTGTGTACTCTTCGGGCTTCCTTTAGTTAACCTGCCATTGCTATTGACCCGGCCCCTCCTCGGCGGGTCATTCCTGGTAGTCATATCCCCAACATTAGGCCCCAGGTTGATTTGAACTTTGTTCTTGTCAATCTCCAATACTTAGACGAAATCCATCTTCTGCTGTTTTATAAAAGCTCTGAACCTGCCATGACGTCATCTTCAAAAAAATTGGAAACCCGCCACGATGTCATCTGTAACGGATCCTTATCTTAAATGGTTTCCGAGAATCTAGGCGTCCATTTAGATGGATAATCATTACTTTTAGCCTTCCTCGATTTTCGTGCCAGCCTGTTCACCTATCTCCTTATAAATAGGCACGGCCGATCCTTCTTCTTCCTTCTTTCGCAACCTCTCTTCCGCTCAAGCTCCGCCACCATAGCGCTCACCGTCGTCCTCAACTTTGGCCGCTGCATCACCCTGAGCTTGTCCATAGAATGGCGGCGACCCTCCGCAGTAGATCTGCATCCGTAAGTTCTTACCTTTCCGCACCTTTAGATCTGCATTAGGGTTACAAGTTCGTCGGTGTTCTTCGCTGTTCATCGCAGATTCCTTGCAGTTTCACCACCGCACCCTCCTTTGATCTAAAAGAAGTATAAAACCTACGCATTAGTTGTTTTGCATCCATTTTAGATGCTAACAAATCCCTTTCTCTTGTACAAAGGCCTCTTTAGAACTAATGAACTCTTATGCGCTGGGTTTTTAGGTCTAAATTTATTTTTTTTCTTTTTTGAACCATTTTGATCCAAAATAATAGCAACAACTTGTGAAACTTGTTTATCTCAGCACTTAGCCAATTCTGACTCAAGCAATCTTTGAATATCTTTAGTCATGGCGGCTTATCATGCCGGCTCATTTTTCCTTTATATATCATTAGCCCTTACTTAAGCCGCCATTACTCATCTGTACTATAATCATTAACGTGTAACTCCACCAATTAATTTGAACCGACAAATTACTTTCTTTTCAGCTTGTCCTTTTTCATCATGCCGTCAAAAGCGCCAACAGTCTGCAACTGGGTCCCTTCCACAGTTACTGACGACACTTTGAAAGATTTTGTCACCATCGGATATTTGCTGGAGAAGAATATTATGTCTTATCATGCTCCTGACCCGACTGATGAACGGCCTCAGCCCAAAGACAGTGAAGTCATCATTTTTACTGATCATGTAAGTCGGGGTTTTTCACCACCCGGTTCAAAGTTCTTCAGAGACGTTCTACATTTTTTCAAACTTCATCCTCAAGATCTTGGACCCAACTCCATATCCAACATCTGCAATTTCCAAGTTCTCTGTGAGGTTTATCTTCAAGAAGAACCGACCGTTGAACTCTTCAGACAGAATTTCTATCTAAACCGCCAGAATGAATGCACCAACGGTCCTAGCTTGGAACTTGGTGGAATTTCGATTCAGCGCCGACAGGGCGCTGTCTTTCCCTTAGTAGTCTTACCAAGCCATCCCAAGGATTGGAACCAAACTTGGTTTTACTGCAAAGACACTTCACCAGCTGATGAAAAGCCACTGTCGGGTTATCGCGTGGAGCGTCTTGACTCTAAGTTTGTGCTCCCTGACAAGCTGACTGACGTTGAACGCAAGAAGCTATTACCATCCATAAAAAGGATTCAAGCTTTATTGGGAAACGGCCTAACTGGAGTTGACCTGATACATTGCTGGATCGCATGGCGGGTCTTCCCTCTGAGCCGTCGATCCATCCTGATGTATAAATATGGCGGAGGCCCAGATGACCCTCTACGTCATAGCTCTGTACAACTGACTGAAGAGGACATTGTTGCAATGTCAACCATCCTCGTGAATGGAAAATACGAGGACTGCAGTAAAGTTGGATTAAATCCTTTCTGCAAACTTAACCCAGCACCATAGGTAAATCCCCTTGACCCCCTTTTGATTTCAGTAGTTAAGTACTTGCATGACTTTTAACCTGTTATTTTCCTATAGGCCAAATCTGACTTCTGGAAGGCCAAATATGATCATGAAGCCGCCAAGAAGGCTAGAGCCACTGCCATAGCTGCCAGGAAGACAACCCGAAAGTCCAAGAAGAAAAAGACTGCTTCTGATATGTTCAAGCTGGATGATGTTTCTGAGTCGGAGGTAGCCCTTGACTCCCTTGGCCTGTTTTTTAACAACCTTATTGACACTGACTATTGCTAGGACGACACGGGGGCCAGCCAGGTAGTAGAAGAAGAGGTAACTATTTCCTCTGACTCATCACCTTTGCCAAGACCGAAACCTCGACTAGTAACCCGGAAAGTAAGGTTTTCACACCCTTTGGCTTATTTGGACCCTCATTTTCTTTTTAAAAAGCAGCAACATGAGAGCCGCCGTCAGGCCCGGACTGATGACGACAATGAACTGCTCTCCGGCTTACCAAAAACTCCTCAAAAACGCCAGAATGAGGTTTCTTTCACCTTTGTCTCTTGCTTTTATCAATGAATCTATTTCCTTACTCTCTTAACTTTATTTTACTTTTGCAGGAGGTTTCTCGCTCTTTTGGCAATTCTTCACAAACTCAATTCTCGGCTTTCAAGACTGCCCCTGGGTAAGGGAAATTATCTTTCTTCTGCATCTTTAAGTCTGCATCATTATACTAACTCATGAAATCCTTCTTAGCGGTCAAGCAAATTCCAAGAAAGCCAAGGTGGCTAAGCCAAGGAAGACCCGAAAGACCCTGCTCCTGAACCGGCAATACCACCTCCTCCTGAACAATCTGAAGCACCAGAAGACCCTGCTGTCCACGTTCAATCAGACCCTCCTGAGCCATCAGTTGATGAGACCATTCTCAATCCGTCTACCGCTGAGCCATCTAGCTCGGATAACCCGCCGATGACTTCTGACAATGATGTCGTAATTACTGGTAGTCGATTCTTTGAGCCGGCCAACCCAACTGTATTAGCCCGGCACTCTGCCAAGCAAGAGGCTTTAGAAAGGCAGAAGGTGCGGTTTGACGTCTCTCATTACGCTCACCTGAATGTTAGTGACGTGCTGTCTGGATACCTCAGTCATGTGCATTCTAGTCGTGACTCGAAAATTGAGATGGTCAAGCAACTGCAACTGAAATATGAGGTATGTTGAGGGAGTCCTGGATTAGGGGGTCTCCAGACAGCCGGACTATATTCTTTGGCCGAACTGTTAGACTATGAAGATACAAGATTAAAGACTTCGTCTCGTGTCTGGATGGGACTCTCCTTGACGTGGAAGGCAAGCTAAGCAATACGGATATGTATATCTCCTCCTTTGTAACCGACCTTGTGTAACCCTAGCCCCCTTCGGTGTCTATATAAACCGGAGGGTTTTAGTCCATAGGACACAACAATAACATACAATCATACCATAGGCTAGTTTCTAGGATTTAGCCTCTCTAATCTCGTGGTAGATCTACTCTTGTACTACCCATATCATCAATATTAATCAAGCAGGACGTAGGGTTTTACCTCCATCAAGAG
This sequence comes from Triticum aestivum, assembly GCF_018294505.1. NCBI lineage: Eukaryota > Viridiplantae > Streptophyta > Magnoliopsida > Poales > Poaceae > Triticum > Triticum aestivum. The sequence continues at coordinate 575,363,292 of NC_057806.1, forward strand.
GGCCCGAACCTGGGTAAAACTTCGTGTCCCCTGCCTCCTGTTACCATCCGCTTAGACGCATAGTTCGGGACCCCCTACCCGAGATTCGTCGGTTTTGACACCGACATTGGTGCTTTCATTGAGAGTTCCTCTGTGTCGTCGCTGTTAGGCTCGATGGCTCCTTCTATGATCGTTAGTGATGCAGTCCAGGGTGAGACTTTTCTCCCCGGACAGATTTTTGTATTCGGCGGCTTTGCACTGCGGGCCAATTCGCTTGGCCATCTGGAGCAGATTGAAAGCTATGCCACTGGCCATCAGGTCAGGTTTGGAAGCTTGAACTACACGGCCGATATCCGCGGAGACATGATCTTCGACGGATTCGAGCCTCTACTTTGTGCGTCACGCGGTCATGATGAGTACGATTTAGCTCTACCATCCGACAATGTTCAGGAGATCGCACCAGCAGCCACTCCGACCCTCAATTTGGAGCCAATTGCGCCGTCCATGGACAGGCGGATGGACCCCGCCACGGAGGCCTTACCCTCATCGGGGATCGAGCCGAACATCGACCTTACTCTGCACGAGAGCCGTGTTGACAAACTGCCGGATCTCTCTCCGGCCACGGACTCCGAACCGCCTGCGCCCGTTCCTATCGAATTCGATTGGGCGCCGATCATGGAGTTTACCTCCGCGGATATCTTTCAGCACTCGCCCTTCGGTGACATACTGAACTCATTAAGGTCTCTCTCCTTGTCAGGAGGATCCTGGCCGAACTATGTCCGGCAGGACTGGGATGTGGACGACGAAGAAATTCGCGGCCCACCCACCACCCACTTAGTAGCCACTGTCGATGACTTAACCGACATGCTCGACTTCGACTCCAAAGACATCGGCGGCATGGACGACGATGCAAGAGACGAACAGGAACCACTACCCACAGGGCACTGGATGCCCACTTCGTCACATAACGTATACATGGTGGACACACAAAAGAAAACGACCACGAGGAACAGAAGGACGCAATGAAGGGTTGTCCCCTCGAGAAGCAGTCAAAGCGGCGGCGTAAGCGCCGCTCCAATCCAGCTTCGGCAGAAACAACAATCATACAGACGTAGCGTTAGAGCAGGGAGAACCATCGCCAGACCACGACAACACGGAGAATCAAACCGAACAACCCGATTCTGTCAAAGATAACAGTCCGGATGACATCACACCGGACAGACACCCGGAGCAGCAGAATGCCCGTCAAAGGCTTGTTGCCACCGCGAGGAGTCTAAAAAAGCAGAAGCAAAGGCTCAAGGCTGCACAAGACACACTTAAAATCAGATGGAGTAAAGTACTCAATACAATAGTGAAGTACGGCGGTAATTGCCCCACCAAGAGCTACCCTAAGCGGAAGTTGCTACCTGAATTCGATGAGGAGGCCTCAGATCCCCCGCAACCAAAAATTAAAACGGCCACCTGGCCGGATAGACGACCTCACGGCCAACATAGAATGGCAAACAACGCTGCACATAAGCCAATACGCGATCCACGCGAGGGCTCGCAACAAAAGGACGACGCAACCAGATCCATCTATGGACCACGCAAGCGCGCTCCAGCATACGATGCAACACAAACAAACATCCGAACAACATGGTACACCCAGATAAGGGGTGCCGCACACCCCCTATGTTTCACCGATGAGGTGCTGGACCATGAATTTCCAGAGGGATTCAAACCCGTAAACATAGAGGCGTAGGACGGAACAACAGACCCTGGGGTCTGGATCAAGGACTATATCCTCCATATCCATATGTATTGAGGAGATGATCTCCACGCCATCAAGTACTTACCCCACAAGCTCAAAGGGCCAGCTCGACACTGGCTTAAAAGCCTCCCCGAAAACTCCATCAGAAGCTGGGAAGAGCTCGAAGATGCTTTTCGGGCAAATTTTCAAGGGACTTATGTCCGACCTCCGGATGCGGACGATTTGAGTCATATAACTCAACAGCCCGGAGAGTCAGCCCGAAAGCTTTGGAATAGGTTTCTTACTAAAAAGAACCAAATAGTCGACTGTCCGGACACCGAAGCCTTGGCAGCTTTTAAGCATAGCGTCCGTGACGAATGGCTTGCCAGACACTTCGGCCAAGAAAAGCCGAGAACAATGGCAGCATTAACAAGCCTCATGACCCGCTTTTGCGCGGGTGAGGACAGCTGGCTAGCCAGATGCAACACCAGCGACCCAAATACATCCGAAGTTAGAGATGAAAACGGGAAATCACGACGCAGCAAAAATAATAAGCGCCGGAATAAAGAAGATAGCCCGAAGAGCACGACAGTAAACGCCGGATTCAGAAGCTCTCGACCAGGTCAGCAAAAGCCACCCCTAAAGGCACCAGGGATGAACTGTCCAGCCTGAACAAAATTCTGGACCAAATATGTCAGGTCCATAGCACCCTGGTAAACCCGCTAATCATACCCACAGAGAATGTTGGGTCTTCAAGCAGTCCGGCAAGCTGAACGCCGTACACAAGGGGGAGGATACACCAAGCGAAGACAAGGATGAGCCTCTCAAGCAAGACACTGGGGAACAAAAGAAATTTCCACCAGAAGTCAAAACAGTAAACGTGTTACACGTAATCAAGGGGAGAAATAAAGTGGCACTCCCAGAGAAATATGCCCAAGGGCCTATCACCGCGGAGTCCTGCCACTGGTCGGCTCAACCGATCACTTTCGACCATCGGGATTACTCAGCAAATATCCATCATACAGGATGGGCTGCCTTGGTATTAGACCCAATAATTGACGGATACCATTTCACACGAGTCCTGATAGACGGTGGCAGCAGGCTTAATCTGATATATCAGGACACAATCCGCAAAATGGGGATAGACCCAATGAAAATTCACCACAACAATACTACCTTTAAAGGAGTAACGCCAAGCCCAGGGGCTCACTGCACGGGCTCCCTACTACTAGTAGTTATATTCGGCTTCCCCGATAACTTCCGTCGCGAAAATTTAACCTTCCACATTGCTCCGTTCCAAAGTGGCTATCAAGCACTACTTGGACGCGAAGCTTTCGCTCGCTTTAACGCAATACCGCACTACGCTTCCCTCATGCTTAAGATGCCCGGTCCACGTGGCATCATTACAGTAAATGGAAATATGGAGTGATCCCTGCGCGCCAAAGAGAATGCGGCTTCCTGGGCAGCAGCACACTAAAACGGCCTCACCAACAAAAGTATTTGATAGGTCGTCAAGACCACGGACACGGTTAGACGAGTCCGGCGCAGCTGTATGTAATTCGTACAGGTTTGATGGCCACACCCCTATCACAAATACAAGGGGCTCAACGCGTGCAGACAAGTGGCAATTTTTACTCATCTTGAATTATACATGGTTTTTTTCCCAAAAAACCTAGCTTTTTGCACGACAACTTTTCACCTAAGTTCCTCTCTTTTACAGATCACCACCGTGCTACACCCATCCAGGATACGGCACAACGGAGACACAGGCGCAGACATGCAGCAGGGACCCGTTCCAAGGATTCTTTTTAGATCAAGACCCTGCCTCAACCTTTTTTACTGTCTCTTGTTGATACACATCCCTCGGATTCTCAATACAATTGAGAAGGATGCTGGCTTCTTGGCATGTGGCCACGTCAGAATAATGCACGTACCTGAACACTAGGGGCTTCTTACAAAGGGCACTGATTAGGCCCGGTTCATACCATAAATACCGAATACCTTAGGGAGTGTTCGGCGTCGCGAGTTTGGCCCTATATGCATCAGCTCTGAATCATGTCTTTGGTCAATGGGTTTGCCCGGCTCCTATGTTTTGGTACCTTACGTTCCGCCCTATCAGCTAAGGTAGCACTAGGAGAACTACTGCGATTGTGCCCCGGGTCATCCGGACGAGCACCTCAGTAGAGAAAGCTGAAAACTGACTGTCATGATATAGCGTGAGACTGGTTAACCACTCGATGACCTATCGGACTGTTAGAATTTCTCTGCCTTAACGAAGGGCCGTTTCCCGGCTAGGCATGTACGCACCCCAAATTCGGGAGAGTGCGGAGCCACCAGGGGCTATATAGTAGCCCCACCATCAAACTCCTATGGCTAAGTGAAAGTGTTAAAGCATCATAGTCTGGTTGCCTCGTTCGCTACACTATCACCTCCTTAATAGGACCAAGACGTTGGGTTAAGTGTGAACACGCGTCTTCTGCGAACACCCTCGCATTCTATGCATGGGGGCTGAAGCCGACGACTGCAATCTTTCAGGTTATACACATGTATACATAAATGGTCGCACAGGAGGCATCATATTACTTTCAGGTAAAAGTATAAACACAGCCTTAATAAATTTCATAAAAACATTGTGTTTACAATGGGAATACATGTCACTCAAACATAATATTCTTCGAGCACTGGGCCTCTATCAAACGAGCACCCTCGAGAACCTCTTCAAAATAATGCTCGGCAGCCACTCGGCCTATGGCCGAACCCTGCGCCGCAACAGTGGTAGCATCCATCTCCGCCCAGTATGCTTTAACACGGGCAAGGGCCATCCGCGAGCCTTCTATGCATGCCGACCTCTTCATCGCATTGATGCGTGGCACTGCACCAAGGAACTGCTGCACTAAGCTGAAATAGTTGTTCGGCTTCGGCTTTTCCGGCCACAGCTGATCCACGACAGACCTCATGGCGAGTCCAAACAACCTATTGAGTTCGGCCCATTCGGCTAGCTGATCAGTCAATGGAAGCGGACACTCTAGAACGTTAAATTGCGACCAGAACAGCTTGTCCACTTCACGATCTGTTTGATCTTGGAAGTATTTGGTCGCATCGACATCGCTCACCGCCAAGTCCATGTATGCGTCTTCCGAACTCCACAGCCGATCCAGAGGGGCATACCGTGGATCTTCGAACTTCCTGCGCAGCATAAAGGGCTTCCCAGCCGCAATATCCCCGGCTTCACGTAGCTCCTCCTTCTTCGCTCTCATAGCAGAGCGGGTGTCTTTGTTCTCCATCGTGGCCTTTTCAAGGTCCGTTGCCTTCGCTTGGTTTTCTTTTTTCAAGGAACTGGCAACGGTCGGCAGTGTCTTTTAACTTTACGACCATCTTGGCCATCTTCTCTTTGCTCTCGCAATGCGCAGCCTTCTCGGTTTTCAACTCTTCGGCCGCCTTCACAGCAGCCGCATTACTAATCCTTGCTTGTTCTTTTGCTCGGGCAAGTTCCGCCCGCAGGGTTTCCACGGTGGCAGCTCCATCTGCAGTCACAACATATTAAAGATACTGGCATCATGCTGCTCTTACTATGTGGCATTCACCAGAAAATACCTCTTACACTGTACATTAAATAAAGAGTTTTGTTTCGTACTTACACAATTTAAAATGATTGTAATGGAGAGAATAAGAAAACCACTCCACTATATATTAGTCGTACACACGAGAGTACTATATGGACGCAACTTCATGGACTTAGTGCACCTGCCTTTGGATTTATGACAGGTGGGCCCAAAATGTGGCTGGCTCACCTGTCATACAGCCAAAAGCAGGTGCAGTGAAGGCACCGAAGCTCAGTCCGTACTATAGTAGTATATATATAAGCGGGAGCCTCAGCGCTTGTTCGCTAGGGTTTGCACTCTCCACACGCTCGCCGCACTACATATATGTTACATACTGGAGGATCAGCGTTCATTTGCTAGGGTTTGCTATATTCACAGTCTCTCACCCTCTCTTCACCAGATCTAAACAAGATTGCGTTGGCCTCTTGTCTCTCTCCCCCTCATAGCTGGTGAAGGAGGCGTCAGTATCCCGTCGCACTGGGAAGGGGGGGAGGTGCAACATTCACCCTATCGCCTTCGGTGAGGGAGGCAATCCACTGCCGGCTGCCCTATTCTCTTTCACCCAGCGCCTGTGCGGGAGGACCACTGACCCCTTCTTCCTCGCTGTCGTACATAGTGTGGGCAGATCCGGCCTCCCGCCGCACGCCTTGCCACATCCCGACGACCCTAAGGTATAAGTTTCTTTGAAACCGTCGTTGCTCTAGCTACATGTCGATCTTTTTCGATCTGTAGTCAAATCTAGGTCTTGGTTCAAAGAGGAAAGAAGGGCATGGTGGGCTGGAGCAAGAGTCTAGGACGTGGTTCAATGAGGAAAGGAGGGGCAGAAAGTAGTATAGACTGGCTATCTAGCTGCTTTGTAGGTCAAAAAGGGAAAAAGGGGGGTAACCCAGTACACACATCTATAAGGAACCTATCTCTTTGTTGAAAAGGGAAAGAAACTAGGGGTCGGGTAGTTTGTGCAGGACTAGATTTGCTGCCCTCACATAGGAAGAAGGTTCAAAGACAACAAATATGGGACCAGCGCATATATGCTGCTTGGCTACATACTCTGCATCACCCATTTATACGTGTGGACGCACATGGTGCTGGCATGTCCCATACAACTATTTTGCTGTTGTTAATCTAAGAATGCCGCCGGAAAATTGAAGCGATGCCATTGTTAAAAGTAAATTACATTTTTTAATGAATGTTGTTTCAAGAGAATGTCTCTGTTAATATGAATCAATGAAACCATTTTAGAAATGTTATTGTCCTACTTTGTTTTCCATCCAAGATAAGTTAGATGCTTCTTTCTGTCACCATTTGTTTCATCCTCCTTTATCGGCAGGTAATTGTTTCGTTTTTTGCCTCTGTTAAAACAGGGGTATCGATTCAACTTGTTGCTATTGCGACATTTTGCTTCGCTACTCGAAACACTTATGTTTTAAGAGTGTTTTGTGCAGTTCAACTTGAATGTCACACCAGTGACTTTGCTTAATTTTGGTGGAACTGCACAAAAGGAGATTGATATTTGTTTCCAGTCTTCGTGGCGAGTTGTTTCAAATCTTGGTCTCAACCACATGATGTGCAGTGTGTTTTGAGATGTTGTACAACTTGTTTTGGTACTGTTTTAAATAAATTTTGAATTGAAGCTATTGTATTGCTGTCTTTTCCCATTAAGTAGTGAACAAAAATGGGACCAACCCAGACATGATGCTTGTTGCTTTGTTACAACAAATTTAGCATCACCCCCTTTATAAGCCAGTAATTGATGCCACTCTCAGAATTAACTACTGAATCTTATTTCAAAACTGCAACACTTGTTAGGGATTGGCGGGATTACCATTTTTGTGGCAGCATGTTTCACCCTCCTTTATTAGCCAGTAATTGTTTCCTTTTTTGCCTCTGTTTAAACAGGGATATCTATTCAACTTGTTGCTATTGCGACATTTTGCTTCGCTACGCGAAACACTTTGCTTGATTTTAGTGCAACTGCACAAAACGAGATTGGATTTCCTATTCGTGTTGGCAGATTCGTATTTTATCTTGTCCGTCTCATGAAAGGTCAGTAGAGGCCTTCATCCACATGATTGTGCAGTGTGCTTTGAGATGTTGTGCTACTTGTATTGGTACTGTTTTAAATAAATGTTGAATTGAAGCTATTGTATTGCTGTCTTTTCCCATTAAGTAGTGAACAAAAATGGGACCAACCCAGATATGATGCTTGTTGCTTTGTTACAACAAACTCTGCATCACCCCCTTTATAACTAGATGGAAGCACATACTGTTGTTGCGCCCACTCTCCCCTGGAGCTGTTTATGATTTTCGTTAATCTAATGCCGCTGGTAAAATTAAGCAATGCCACTCTCAGAATTAATTAACTATCAAATCTTAGTTCAAAACTGCAACACTTGTTAGGAATGGTACTATCCTGCTTTGTAGTTCTTTCTACATGTTTAACCAAGGTATTGTTAAGATAATGTCTCTGTTAAAATGAATCAGTTGCATTGTTTTAGGAATGGTACTTTTCTGCTTTGTCGTTCTTTATACATGTTGAAACAAGGCATTGTTAAGATAATGTCTCAGTCAATATGAATGAATCACACTGATGGAGAATTGCTACTCTCCTGCCTTGTTTCCCATTAAGATAAAGTAGATTAGTAGATGCTTTTCTTCTGGGAGTACAAGTCATCAACCGTTATTTCTCAGTAATTGTTTCCCTTATACCTATTGTTGCTTACAGGGATATCAAAATTAAAGTTTGGTTTTATTCCGACTTCGATTTTAGTTGAACTGCACAAAAGGAGCCAATGTGTAAGGCAAACTGCTGCATTACTGGGTCCAGTTGGTCGTTCCACTTTGCAAAAAGAAGCAGTCACTGTTTGTGCTATATTACAGAAGGAATGACCGAGAAGCTTTACAGAGTATTATTAGACACTGGTGACATGACTAGTCTGCAGAGACCATTGGCAATTTAACAACACGTGGAGTGCCCTGGGCAAAAAGTGCCCAAACAAGTACAAGAAGCTACGACAGGACTCCACGATCATAGGCATTACATATTTTGAATGGGAAAAGCTTATCAAAGTTTAATCATTGATGTTAGCAAGGAGACGTTTGTTTAATATATTGGAATTGGAAAACCTTGTCAAAATTTGCTCATTGATGTTAGCCAGAAGACATGCATTTGATATTTTTGAGTGGGACGCCCTTGCTGTGAGCAGCTTTGAGTGTTTTTTCCTATTCCTGTGTTCAATTTAGAAGTAAATAGTTACTCTGCTGAGATATTCTTGTGTTAAGAGTTTGTTCTGAATATTGTCTATGTAATGCCAGGCCTTGTGTTTGATTGCAAAGTTGAGCTTGGAATGTTGTGGCATGCGGCATCATGAGTTGTTCACTGTTCCTCCTGAGAATAATGCTCCGTATTGTTTTGCATGTCGATCTAATGCCAGTGATTTGCTTGTTAAGAAGATCATCCTCTTCTGTTGTTTCCGTGCTTAAGAAGTTCATCGTCTGATGTTTCATTCATAGCCTATATGACAAGTCGGGTAGGTTAGACGTGAAACCATATGATCTTCCGACCAACTCATGATATTAGGCCATGATTGGATCATTGTTTTCCAACCAAAACTGCTTGTAAAACTGACGCTTGTAAATTAAACCAGATGGTCTCGGGCAAAGGCGCTTGGTTGGTCGATTTCGACTAGTAAAATATCGGAAGTACTTCACACACGATAAAAACACTGAACGACACTCGGACGATTGCTAATCCAGCCGTTAGCTGATGTTTCAGCCTTGACCATGGATGGCATGATACGCACATCGTGCATGTATCGTCTGGTAATGTCGTCCATATAGCAGTGCTCGTAAAATATACATTGGTCTCTCAAATTACACGCGTAACCCGCCGGTTTTACTTACAGACCTCGGGCCCTCGGTTTCATTACGCATGTATTTTACATGTTGTTTCCGATGACGAGTAAATTACACTTGTATGTTAATACATGTTTGAAATAAACCTGAGCTCCCAAGCGCGGCCTTACCATTTCATGTCGTCTCAGTTTCTCAAAGGTGCTCATAGGTGTCCGATGATCCTGGCTTCCTGAATGAGCAGCGGCCGCTGTATCAGACCATCCGTAGGGCCCGCGAGGCCCTCTCCGTTGTCCTTCGAGTTGTTGTGCTCGTCGTGGCGCCGAGCATTGTTAACATCATCAACGAACATGAGGATTCAGGAGATGACTTTATTTTGACTGGATGACATTAGGGACCCACTAGGGCCATAGCCGTACGTACGCAAGTGCCTCCTTATTATGTACAACTATATTTTTTTTGCTTTATCCTGGTTTCCTGACATCACGGTCCCACACCATTGTCAACCTATATAGTCAATATAAACGAGAGAATTGCACAAGGTGCGGCGGCAGCTGGGACCAAGCAGCTCGAGCAGTATTTGTGTTTTTGAGGCTTGAGCACTGCAGAGTTTTTCTTGGCGATGATTTCGTTGTTGTTCAGAGGAGAGTAGGGTATTAACTGGGCGGGCTGTGGCCCATCTAGCCAAGGCCGGATATCCAGCCCAGATACTAATTTTTTCAAGATGAAAATGGCTAGCCCAGCTATACGTCTTTTTGAGGAATACCCAGGCAAGGTCAACTTGTTATTCTCCGCCGCGCTGGGCTGCAAATCTTTCCTAGGAGGGATGCATTAGGCTTAACAGGAAAATGGGCTTTAAAAAAATAATAAATGGGATGTAATTATAAAAACTGGGCAGTAACTATAAGAAAATGCACCAAACACGAAATTAGTTTATAGAATATTATTTATGGATTTTGAAAATCTTAAATTTTCATTATTGCATGCGCAATGTTTCGTTGGATTTTTACGTAATACAAATTTATATTTAATCTGACTAGAAATTTGGGGATAAAATTATTTCGAATCCCATCAAAATGTGGGAAATTTTATTGAATTCTGTCTTCAACGGTTGGTTGAAATTATTAATCGTTGTCCTAGCTAGAAAATGGGTTGTACCTTTAAAAAACTGTAAACGGGCTGTTGTAAATTCCATTAGAATTCAAAAATGGGTTGTATATTCTTACAAAACGCAAATGGGCTATAAGTTCTCTGCCACACACTTGTGGGCCTACTAAGTGATGCGTCCCCTAAAAAATAAGTTGACGCGTATGCAAGGCTTTGTCAACTTATTATAGTCAACACACGGTTCTAGCAGCAGTGGCCGTTGGATGTCTATGCAATGGATGTCGTGCTTCTTCTTCAATCTCGGATATTCTTAGCTTTGGCCGCCCAAAAAATGATTCCTCCACTGACATCTGGGGCGCACCGTTTCAGAGGCTGACCTGTGGGCCTACTAAGTTGGAGCGTACCAAGGGCTTTGTCAACTTAGTCAATATAAATGATTCTAGCTTCAGTGACCGTACGATGTCCATCCAACGGCCGTAGTGCTTCTTCAACCTCTGGTCTTCTTGGTCCAGCCGCCCAAAGCAGCGCCGGTCGTGCCACCTGCTCCTGCCTCCCGTGGCCGGCTGTGCTGCCGCGGAGGCCTCACCGCCCCCTGATATGTCTCCAACGTATCTATAATTTTTGATTGCTCCATGCTATATTATCTACTGTTTTAGACATTATTGGGCTTTATTATCCACTTTTATATTATTTTTGGGACTAACCTATTAACCGGAGGCCCAGCCCAGAATTGTTGTTTTTGCATGTTTTAGGGTTTCGAAGAAAAGGAATATCAAACGGAGCCAAAACCCTAATTCCACCACCATAACTTTCTGTATCCACGAGATCCCATATTGGGGCCTGTTCTGGAGCTCCGCCGGAGGGGGCATCAATCACGGAGGGCTTCTACATCAACACCATAGCCTCTCCGATGAAGTGTGAGTAGTTTACCTCAGACCTACAGGTCCATAGTTAGTAGCTAGATGGCTTCTTCTCTCTTTTTGGATCTCAATACAATGTTCTCCCCCTCTCTTGTGGAGATCTATTCAATGTAATCTTCTTTTTGCGGTGTGTTTGTTGAGACCGATGAATTGTGGGTTTATGATCAAGTCTATCTATGAATAATATTTGAATCTTCTCTGAATTCTTTTATGTATGATTGGTTATCTTTGCAAGTCTCTTCAAATTATCAGTTTTGTTTGGCCTACTAGATTGATCTTTTTTGCAATAGGAGAAGTGCTTAGCTTTGGGTTCAATCTTGCGGTGTCCTTTCCCGGTGACAGTAAGGGCAGCAAGGCACGTATTGTATTGTTGCCATCGAGGATAACAAGATGGGGTTTTCTTCATATTGCATGAGTCTATCCCTCTACATCATGTCATCTTGCTTAAGGCGTTACTCTGTTTTTACTTAATACTCTAGATGTATGTTGGATAGCGATCGATGAGTGGAGTAATAGTAGTAGATGCAGGTAGGAGTCGGTCTACTTGTCTCGGATGTGATGCCTATATACATGATCATACCTAGATATTCTCATAACTATGCTCAATTCTGTCAATTGCTCAACAGTAATTTGTTCACCCACCGTAGAATACTTATGCTCTTGAGAGAAGCCACTAGTGAAACCTATGGCCCCCGGGGCCATCTTTATCATATTGATCTCCTCCTACTTAGTTATTTCCTTTGCTATTTACTTTGCCTTTATTTTACTTTGCATCTTTTATCATAAAATACCAAAAATATTATCTTATCATATTTATCAGATCTCACTCTCGTAAGTGGCCCTATAGGGATTGACAACCCCTATTTGCGTTGGTTGCGAGGATTTATTTGTTTTGTGCGGGTGCGAGGGACTCGTGTGTAGCCTCCTACTGGATTGATACCTTGGTTCTAAAAAACTGAGGGAAATACTTACGCTACTTTGCTGCATCATCCCTTCCTCTTCGAGGAAAACCAACGCGGTGCTCAAGAGGTAGCACCCCCATGCTACTGCCACCGCTGGCCAGGCCATCCCTCCACTCACCCACACCCCCTGTTATTCTGCGGTGATGGCAGCCTCACACCGCAGCCGAACTAGTGAACGCTCGTACTCCTCTCCGCGTGGGCATCCACTGTTGTGTCTTGCCCGGCTCCGCGTCGTCCCCTTCCTAGGCCTCGCCGTCGTCCACTGTCGTGGTGCTCTCGACACGGCGTGGTCAATGTGGTCAATGACCGACTTCCATCGGAAGAGTACTGTACGTGGAGAGGCTGACAACTGGGTCCACGGCAGCCGCAAGGAAGTTCCTCCTTATTACGCGGAAAATAATTATTCCTCCACCTGACAGTGGGAACCCACCGGATGGGTCACCAGTATTTTGCAAAAAAATCATTTCCCCCTGACTGCTGGGACCCACCAGACGGGCCATCGTATCTCGTGAAAAAAACGTTCCCCCCGCTGTCACCTCGGACCCACCGGAAGTGCCTCCTTATTACGCACAAAAAATGAATACTCCCCCAGCTAGCTGGGACCCACCTTGGTGGGAGGCTCACTTGTGCGCCCACTAAGTTGATGGGGACGAAGGGCTTTGTCTACTTAGTCAATATGAATGATTCTAGCTCCAGTGACCGTACGATGTCCATCCAACGGTCGTAGTGCTTCTTCAATCTCTGGTCTTCTTGCTCCAGCCGCCCAAAGCGGCGCCGGTCATGCCGCATGCTCCTGCCTCCCGTGGCCGGCTGTGCTGCCGCAGAGGCCTCACCGCCCCCTACTATTCCCACCACTGGCCAGGCCCTGCGGCGACGGCAGCCTCACACCGCAGCCGAACCAGTGAACCCTCGTACTCCCCTCCGTGCGGGCTTCCACTGCCGCATCTTCCCCGGCTCTGCGTCATCCCCTTCCTAGGCCTCGTCGTCGTCCACCCCCGTGGTGCTCTCCGCGCAGTGTGGTCAACGTGGTCAAGGAACGACTTCCATCGGAAGAGTACTGTACGTGGAGAGGCTAACAGCTGGGTCCATGGCCACAACCCAGTTTTTTGTGATTAGCCAAGTAAGTCGCTTTGCCAGGCCTGTTGGGATGCAAATCTTTCAAGACGAGGAGAGCTTTCATTCGGCTGGCCGAGAAAATGGCCCATCAGTAATGAGAAATGGGTTATACATTTTTAAAACACATCAAACCGACAATTAGTTTCAAATATCTTTTTTTTCATTTCAAGATTTTAAATTACATTAATTTTTATGCGTGGAGAATTTGTTGGATTTTATATTGATATACATTTATTTTTAAAATTAGTTTGAATGTGAGTCGAAATTTCGGGATTAAAAACAGTTCGGACCGCACCGAAATATGCAAAATTTCATATAATTTTTTAACCGTGGCCACAATATGGTCTATAATGCTAACAAAAATAATATGGGCTCCAAAAAAACCTTAAGAATTAGCAAATGGGTTGTAAATTATTAGTAATAATGGCAGATGGATTGTATGCTGTTTTCCACAGATTTGAGGCTTCCCTAAAAAAAGGTTGATGCACAAGCACTGACTGTTGGATGTCCATCCAACGTCCGTCATGCTTCTTCAATCTCTGCTCTTCCTGCTCCAGCCGCTCAAACAAGCGCCAGCGGGACTGCCTGCTCCCTCCTCCCCGCGGCCGGCTGTGCTGCCGCGCAGGCCTCACCCCCCCATCGTACTCCCATCGCTTGCCTAGCCATCCCTCTACTCACCCACACCTGTTGTTATTCTCCGGCGACGGCAGACGAACCAGTAAACCCTCGTACAGTCGTACTCCCCTCCGCGTGGGAAACAACTGCCGAGTCTTCCCTGCCTCCGTGTCGTCCCCTTCCTAGGCCTCGTCGTCATCCACCGCCGTGGTGCTCTCGGCGCGGCATGGTCAATGTGGTCAAAGGCCGACTTACATTGGAAGAGTACTGTGCGTGGAGACACTGACAGCTGGGTCCACGGCCGCAACAAGGAAGTGCCTCCTTATTACGCGCAAAATAATTATTCCTCCACCTGACAGCGGGGACCCACCGGACGGGCCATCATATTTCACGAAAAAATATTTCCCCCTGACTGCTGGGACCCACCAGCTACACCTTCACACGCAAGGAAGTGCGTCCGGGCAAAAAAACAAAATGATTCGCCCCCTGACTACCGGGACCCACCAGCTACATCTTCGCACGCAAGGAAGTGCCTAACAGTCGGGACCCACCTGGTCGAAGCATACGTAGCGTCGTCATTCTGGTCGCGAACATGTACGTACATATATACTGGTGGATGTAGAGGCGCGCACGTGTCGTAGTAGAGGCACACACGTAGCATGTACACGTACATACAGCGGCCAGGGTGTAAGAAATAAAATACGGCCACGTATGTGTACATACGGGCGAGGTCTCGAACGCCTACTCGGGCATACGTACGGCGAGGGCTTGTTGACATGGCTGGGTCATAACGGAGAAACAGCGTCGTCATCGTGTTCATGGGGAGGCAATGGAATGCGTCGTGTTCATGGGGAGGCAACGAAATGCGTCGTGTTCATCGGGAGGCAACGGAACGCGTGGGAGCCAACCGGCTGGGTCAGAACGGAATGCGTGGTCATGTTCATCGGGAAGGCTTGGATGGAACAGACGATGGAAACGAGGCCTGGCGTACCGCAGAACGGAGGAAACGGCCTTCTGTTCGACCGGCCACGTTCGAAACGGGATCCTGTTCATCAGGAGGGGTCTGGAGTACCACAAAACGGACGAAACGGACCTCCTACAGTCGAAACGGGGGTCCTGTTGATCGGGAGGGGTGTGGCATACCGCAAAACGGAGGAAACGGACCTCCTACGGTCGAAACGGGGGTCATGTTGATCGGGAGGGGTGTGGCGTACCGCAAAACGGACGAAACGGACCTCCTACGGTCGAAACGGGGTCCTGTTCATCGGGAGGGGTGTGGTGTACCGCAAAACGGGACTCCACGGGATACTATTCATCTCCATTGTCAACCTCCTCCAGCCTCCACGGGCTCCTGTTCATCCAGCCTCCACCGCGCGCTACTCCAACGGCTACTGTTCAACCACCCCTCGACCGTCTACTGTTCATCCAGCCCTCCATACCACGGGGTCCTGTTCAACCACCCCTCCACCATCTACTGTTCATCCAGCCCTCCACACCATGGGGTCCTGTTCATCCAGAGGCAACGCCACCGCTCACTATTCATCTAACCCCCCCCCCCAACGCTCACTGTTCATCCAATCGATCAGCTTCAGTTAGCAGCAGTAGCGAAGGAATCGCTCGATCGGGTTCAGTTAACAGCCATCGATCGATCGCTCGGGTTCAGTAATGCATAGCCTGCAGTGCAATCGCTCGGGTTCAGTTAGAGCCCAACGCCTTGCTCGGGTTCAGTTAGAGCCAACGCCTCGCACACACGCGCGTACGTGTACGAGAGAAACGCGCATCACTCGGCCCCCGACCTCCCACCGTAACCGGGAACTCCCTGAAATTTTCCTCGCCCTCGCTTCTATCACGGTTTTTTCCGTCATGGACGGCCCAAAGAATGTCATGCAGCCGCGTCTCCGGCCCGCCCAGGACGAAAAGCCCATTTTCTGTCATGATTTTTTGTCATAGAAGTAGGAGCCCACCACATCTATGATGATACCGGGTTTTGTCACAGTTATCGTCATAGAAGTGTCATATGTATGACAGAAAAAAAATCCGTTCGGCCGAAAATGTCACGGATGTGTCTTTTTTTGTAGTGTATTACTCCAGCGAAGAGGGCCCGAACTGGTATAAACCCTTGCACTTACTCCCTTATAAACCACTTGATAGATATGATATCCTCTACATTCATACCCCTGTAGTATTGTTAGGATGATACCCACGACACTTGATTTTAGAGGAATTGCTGCCATATATTTTTTGTATGAGTTGTATCATCATGTAGTTGCTCACTAGTCACACTTGCTTTGTCTGTGTTAGAGGAACAATTGTTTTTTGTTTTTGCTAGCCTAAACTCACATGTTTTTTGTTATGGGTCTCATCATTATGTACATGTAATACATGGGGGGTAAAGAATGGCATATGTTTTCTAGAATAAAAGTAAATGTATGACCTTTTTAGTACTCTTTTTTACATCAACCACAGAGTTGCCCATAAGCAGTGCTACAATTGCTATAACTAGTTTCTCACTTTCTTGTGTTACTAAATCAACACTAGTTCCATTTTAACTTTATTTTTTATTTTTTTGAGTTTTCCATCTTTTTTACATAGCTGAAAGTTGAGTTCTCATGATGGGCACATGATAGCCTTTTTGAAAGTTGAACCATGTACAACATGTACAGAAGTTTGTTGGGATGAAGCTATCATAGGACTACAACCCTAATGTATTTTTCATCATTTTTAATCGGGATAACATTTTTGGCCTTTTTCTGTTGTTTAACTTTTTGTTGCAAAAAAGAAGAAGCTAAGGTTGTTGGTACACAAAATGTGCATAGAAATGTCAGCCCAAATCAAGAAGTTCATGCAAGGTGTGGATGATACATCTCCAACATATCCATAATTTATGAAGTATTCATGTTGTTATATTATCATCTTGGATGTTTTATAATCATTTTATAGCAACTTCATATCATTTTTAGGGACTAACCTATTGACATAGTGTCCAATGCCAGTTGCTGCTTTTTTGCTTATTTTTTACATCATAGAAAATCAATAATAAACGGAGTCCAAACGCAGCGATACTTGGAGAATTTTTATGGACCAGAAGACACAACTTGGGCCAAAGAAGTACCAGGTGGGTTGTGCCCACCTCGATGGCCTCCCGCACCGCCTCTTCGTCCTATAAATTTCCAAATATTCCAAAAACCCTAGGGGAGTCGATAGATCAGAAGTTCCGTCGCCGCAAGCCTCTGTAGCCACGAAAACCAATCTAGATCCCGTTCCGGCACCCTGTCGGAGGGGGAAATCATCATCCGTGGCCATCTTCATCATCCCGACAGCCATCATGATGAGAAGGGAGTAGCCCACCATCGGGGCTGAGGGTTTGTACCAGTAGCTACGTGTTTAATCTCTCTCTCGTGTTCTTGAGATGTCACGATCTTGATGTATCGCGGGCTTTGTTAATATAGTTGGATCATATGGTGTTTTCCCCTTCCTATCTTGTTGTGAATTGAGTTTTCCCTTTGAGATGTTGTTTTTTTCGGATTGAATAATTTTATGGATTTGAGAACACTTAATGTATGTCTTGCTATGAATACCTGTGGTGACAATGGGGTATCATATTGATTCACTTGATATGTGTTTTGGCACTCAACTCGCGGATTCCTGAGGTGACATTGGGGTAATCTATGCATAGGGGTTGATGCATGTTCTCGTCTTTTGTTTCTCTAGTTGTAACGATCCGAACCCATGGGTTCCAAATCTTCTGAGCTTTCTGTGCTATCCCTGGATCAAAAGCTAGCACACCCAGTACAAATATGAATATGAAGCACAAACGTCATTTTATTACATCGAAGATCCAAAGTTCAATTTATTACAACTCTCTCAGCTGAAGGCTGAGTTACATAGCGGAAGCAAATAACATAATAATAATCCTGAGCCTATCAGTCGCCACAAGGCTAGTTGAGTGTAGCTCCGTAGCCCTATCTCGTCACTCATCATCTGCACATGACACGTACAGGTAAGTACTTTGAATGTACTCGCAAGTTGCAACAAGAGTGATAACAAATATTCATGCTGGGTTGGTGTCTAGGATTTATTTGCGAAAAGCCAATTTTTCTCCTAGAATATAAACAAAATAAATAAAACGAGTTTTGATAAACATTTTTTTAAACATAGAGTTTAAGTGAATACTTGGATATCCGCACCAAGATTCATAAAAAATAATTTTCTCCTTTAGGTTGAAGTAAAACACCCCACTGTGTTTAACTTCCACCTAACCCTTTATAAAATAGCTTTGAGAAAAGAGAGGGGAGATTCTTCTTCAGTCCAAGTCTTCAGTTGCTCAAAATTGCCCGTAACCGGGGGCACGGCTAATCGATTAGGTTAAACCCTCTGCAGAGGTCGTACACGTTCCCCACATGACACAACCAACCCCGTTTACCGTTACACACTTGGGTGTACGACTAGGAGGAGATTGTGACAAAGCCTTTCGTAACAGCCCCCTATACCTGACCAAGCCGCCCGCAACTTAGGCAATGAAAGCCCCTCTCTGATGGCGGTCTTGAGGTAAGGGTTTTCCAATAGTACTAAGCTAAGCCAGAGCCCATAGTAGCATGTGGCTGTACAAACCGTACTTGGAAGATCTCATTCCCCTGGACGACGGTCCCCACCAAAAACATGTGTGCAAGGCCCCAGTCGGGCGCATTCACTGCAAGACCCCGATGGGCGCAATCACTTGAAGACGCTCCCGTCATACCAGTCCGCCCAGGGAGTAGAAGTAAAAAAAATAGTTTTTGCTTTTTCAAAATATTTTCTAAATCATTGTTCCAAGGGAACAAGTTTGTAATTTTCAAAATATTTGGTCCACCCCCAACTACAAGCATGACTAAGCGTATAGTCCAATAGCATTGGATCCTAGGGCTTTACTACTAGCAAAATATTTCCAAAAACAACAATATAAAACCCTACACATGCATACTACTTGCTTTGAAAGTCAATGCAAAATTAAACACGGGATAAATATGGTCAAGGTTGCAACTTGCCTTCTGACTCACAGCAACACGGTTCTACCTCCTCGTAGAATTCGCCTTCGCACTCGTCGCAATCTAATGCAACAAAGTACTTAAGTAAGTCACTCCACATATCAAACATTAACATAACAAGTGATCAAGAAAAACCATCCAACACACAATTCATGTCAAACAACCCTAGCCAGTATATCCATATGATTCGAGTTTATGCACTTTGATCGGTTCCTATGTATGGTTTATAGTTCATGTTAATAAACTAATTAATAATCCTATAACTCTAAATTTTTATGACGACAACAACTAACCAGAAAGGTTTTCTACGGATAAATTTAATGGTTTTAACAATGAAACAAATTTTAGTTTAACGAGTTTATTAAACGATAATCAAAGGAGGTCAAAATTATGTATTGTGCTAAAACAGTAACTAAACCTTACTAAAAAATATTCTATGAGTTCTAGCAGATTGGTATGATTCCAAGGACCAATTTTCATATGTAAAACTTGTTCATATCACTCGCAGAATAAAAGATTCAGTAAAAATACTCAAATTATCATTTAAATCAAAACGAAATTTTAATTAGCGTAAAAGTGAGATTTCAATATTTTATAATAAACTAAAGGTCCTCAGCTATCCAGGGATATCTTATTTGTCAAATTTGGATAAGCGGTTTAAAAGGTGTGATTTTTCTAAGTTGGACTAAATTTCTGGAAAAGAAGCGAGGTAAGAAAAAGAGTCGCCACATGGCAGAATTCTATAGGCTAATACTATGTCGTTTTTTTTTTACAGAAAGAGGGCTGGCCTCACCGGAGGAGTTGGCCGGCGATGGACAACAAACTTGGCGTGCTCTCGCTCGATGATGCGGATGTCTTCGGCAACGAAAGAGAGGTGGACGGAGTAGAGGAAGTCGAGGAAAACTTGCTGAACACCAAAACGCGCTTGGAACCGTCCTCTGGTGACCGTGATGCGTCGCCGGAGTTGGGCGGAGCTCCGACCAGATGCGTACTCCGGCTTAGTAAAACAAAGAATCAACATGTTAGGATGGTGCCCAAGGTCGAGATATGAAGGATGGAAGAGTTAGAATGTCTGCTTCACCTCGGACTCGCCGGAACCTTGCCCGAACAGCACCAGCGTCACGCAACTCCGGTGAGCAATTCACGACGATGGGTAGGGGTATAAGCTCCCGAAGGAGAGGGGTTCGGGCAAGGAGGGAGTTGTGAGGGGACGGGGCCTTTTATAGGATGCAGGGGAGGTCGGAACGTTGCAGGGCGTCGTCGGAATTATGGCGTCTTCATGGCGGCTGTTTCCGGTGTTCTAATGGCCATTAGGGCGCGGTTTAGTGCGGGTAACGGAAGAGTAGAAGTTAGGGCAGAGTGGGGGTCCGTTCAGAGCGGATTTGGGGCGAGGTAGAGGAGGGGAGGGGTCGGGCGCGAGTGGGGTGCGGGCGCTGGCTCGTTGCCTGAGTCTGACGAGAGGTTGAGGACGACCGGGGTCATGAAGAGATTGAAGAAAAAGGAGGGAGAGAAAAAAACAAAAGAGAAAAGGACCTGGGCCGTTGCTGCGTGCATTGTAGGTCCAACTCGTAGCGTTGTGCTCGTATGCGTAGCTAGCTTAGGAAATAAGAGTGGCTTAAGCCCCGTGAGCTAATTAGATTAGGATTACTATAATAATGTACTAAGTGTAGGAAAGTTAAAGGAAACATAAAATAACAATTTCACAGAACAAACTTATTAGTTGGGGTCTAGAAAAAAAACTACGCACTTAGCTTAGTTTGTGTGCACCTACTTATTTAGATGCCTTGACATAATTAAATTACTCAAAATGCAATATAGGGATAATATTCCTACAATTCAGTTAAGTAGTAATATGCAAATTGCAATTTTGTATAGGTTGTCATTCTAACACTTTAATAATGAAAAGCAATCATAAACACTTAAAATTATTCAAATAATGATCAAATTACACAAAATGCTCATGCTCCAATATAACATTCCAAATTAAAAATTTGGGATGTTACACTGGTAGAAATCTTGGGGCACTCTTTGAGGTTCTTTATGTTGGATTGAGTATTATGAATCTGAAATTGTTTGATGCACTGAAGAAGATGAACGAGACATGGGTGACGAGGTGGCGATGGATGTCGACAACTTCACGGGGGGTGTCAGGGTTGAATCTGGCGGATCTCGAGTAGGGGGTCCCGAGCTAGGGCTAGATGGTGATACGTCTCCAACGTATCTATAATTTTTTATTGTTCTATGCTATTATATTATCTGTTTTGTATGTTTTATATGCATTAATATTCTATTTTATATTATTTTGGGACTACCCTATTAACCTAGAGCCTAGTGTCAGTTTCTGTTTTTTTCTTGTTTTTGAGCTTCGTAGAAAAGGGATACCAAACAGAATAAAACTTTTGCGATGATTTTTCTTGGACCAGAAGACACCTAGGAGACTTGGAGTTCAAGTCAGAAGAGCCACGAGGCGGCGACAAGGGTGGAGGGCGCGCCCCCCTACCTTGTGGGCCCCACGTGACCCCCTGACCTAGTTCTGCCTCCTATATATTCACATATATTCCCAAACCACTAGAAGCATCCACGAAAACACTTTTCCACCACCACAACCTTCTATTCCCGTGAGATCCCATCTTCGGGCCTTTTTCGGCATCCTGCCGGAGGGGGATTCGATCACAGAGGGCATCTACATCAACCCTATTGCCCTTCCGATGAAGCATGAGTAGTTTACCTCAGACCTACGGGTCCATAGCTAGTAGCTAGATGGCTTCTTCTCTCTCTTTGATTCTCAATACCATGTTCTCCTCGATGTCCTTGGAGATCTATCCGATGTAATCTTGTTTTGTGGTGTGTTTGTCGAGATTCGATGAATTGTGAATTTATGATCAGCTCATCTATGAATATTATTTGAATCTTCTCCGAATTCTTATATGCATGATTTGATATCTTTGTATTTCTCTTCGAACTATCTGTTTGGTTTGGCCAACTAGATTGGTTTTTCTTGCAATGGGAGAAGCGCTTAGATTTGGGTTCAATCTTGCGGTGTCCTCACCTAGTGACAAAGTAGGGGTAGTGAGGCACGTATTGTATTGTTGCTATCGAGGATAAAAGGATGGGGTTTACATCATATTGCTTGATTTTATTCCTCTACATCATGTCATCTTACTTAAAGCGTTGCTCTAATCTTTATGAACTTAATACTCTAGATGCAGGCAAGAGTCGGTCGATGTGTGGAGTAATAGTAGTAGATGCAGGTAGGAGTCGGTCTACTTGACACGGATGTGATGCCTATATTACATAATCATTGCCTTGGATATCGTCAGAACTTTGCGCTTTTCTATCAATTGCTCGACAGTAATTTGTTCACCCACCATATTATTTGCCTTCAAGAGAGAAGCATCTAGTGAAACCTATGGCCCCCGGGTCTATTTTCCATCATATTAGTTTCCGATCTACTATTTTGCAATCTTTTAGTTTCAGATCTATAAACCAACAAACCCAAAAATATTTTATCTTTTGTTTAGTTTTATTTATCTATCTCTATCAGATCTCACCTTTGCAAGTGACTGTGAAGGGATTGACAACCCCTTTATCGCGTTGGGTGAGAGTGTTTGATTATTTGTGTAGGTATTGGTGATTTGCGCGTTCTTCTCCTACTGTATTGATACCTTGGTTCTTAACTGAGGGAAATACTTATCTCTACTTTGTTTCATCACCCTTTCCTCTTCAAGGGAAAAACCAACGCAAGCTCAATAAGTAGCAGAAGGTAACATCACAAAGTGGGACATGATGTTTTACCCAGGTTTGGGCCCTCTTGAAGAGGTAAATCCCTATGTCCTGCTTCCGTTATATTGATCGTGGATGGGGTACAAAGTACAAGATGATCTACCTCGAGATCGTATGTGGATGTATCACCTCAATCGAGTATGTTCTATCGACTAGGGTAGCCTTGGTTTATATAATGCACCAGAGGGTTGGGATTTAGAGAGTCCTCGTCTTGTGCGCCAAATCTTGGGGAAGTTTCCTTGTATATGTCCTTGTATATGTCATGGGCTGCCTGAAGAGGCCCGGTAATTAACCACCACGGGGGTCCTCCGCCCAGCTCTCCTGGCCGGGAGACGACATGGTGAGTACCCCTAGTCTAGGACACCATCAGTAGCCCCTAAACTGGTCTTCAAGTTGGGGACAGTCCTCTGTTCTTCTGAACTATTCTTTGTCTTTGGGGATCATTCTTGAAAGTTGGTTCAACAAATCTTCTCATCTCCGATCTTGAGGATCACCGAGGTGTATCCGAGTTCACATGTCAGGAATCCAAGGAGCCCTTTAGGACTTTATCAGGTGCCTTGTTTTTTTTTGCAGCCAAGCTCCAACGCCAGACTGCCTCCGAAGTGGTGCAGCACCTCGGTCTTGAGTTGTCGATGTAGATTGTCGGCCTCCGAAAAAAAGTTTTCTACCAAGCTGGTTGCAATTTATTCTCTACCGAGATGTATAGCCAGTAGCCCTCAAGGTGTGTGTCGGCCTAAAATACAAGGTGCACCTGAAGGATAACATAAAACTGATGATCCCAGTAGCCCATGAGACTTATATCGATTCATGAAATCAGCTTGAGGATCAAGTCCTTACTCAGCAACATACTTTAGGAACATAAACATGGTGTGTATCCCTTGAGATTCTGGTTGGGTGCGGCCAATCAACCCGAGGATCGTAATCTCCTCAGAAACCATATTACACTTTAAAGTTTCTGCATTGAATCGTCAATTCAGCAGCCCCCGGGACTTAGATTGGGCAACATGGCTGACCCTAGGATCGCATCAACTAGAGAACTAGATCAGCCTCATTTTATGTTTCGCATTCACCTAAGTGCAACTTAGGAGGGAAGATGCCGAATTACGGGTCAGAAAACTTGTTCTGGTTCTTCTCGTTGATGTTCTCCTGACATTTCGACCTTGACCCCTTTATAAAAGTTGTTCAGGTGGACGAGAAGCCTTGGTTTCCATGCCATTCGACCGCTCATGCAAGCGCTCGCGTTCGCATGAAATGTCGTCTTTTGCTCTGTTGCTTCAGTGCGCCTCCTCTTGATATCTTCTATCTCCTCCTTCACTCCTTTCCATGTTCTCACTTGATTTCGTCCATATTTAGCCCACCCTTGTGGAAACACAAAAAAGAGAGGATTTGTGGAATCCTATGCTTTCATTAGTCATTAGTGGCTACTAAACCTCGTAGGTCAACCAGAACACGCTCCGCACCAGAGTGGTATGGTAATCCTATTCTGGAAGTCATGGTACTAGAACATGACGAACCTACAAACTGTGAGGAAGCGATGATGAGCCCAAATTCCGATAAATGGCTTGAGGCCATGAAATCTGAGATAGGATCCATGTATGAAAACAAAGTGCGGACTTTGGTTGACTTGCCCGATGATCGGCAAGCCATAGAGAATAAATGGATCTTCAAGAAGAAGACTGATACTGATGGTAATGTTACTGTCTGCAAAGCTTGACTTGTTGCGAAAGGTTTTCGACAAGTTCAAGGAGTTGACTACGATGAGACCTTCTCACCCGTAGCGATGCTTAAGTCTATCCGAATCATGTTAGCAATTGCTGCATTTTATGATTATGAAATCTGGCAAATGGACTTCAAAACTGCATTCCTTAATGGATTTCTTAAAGAAGAGTTGTATATGATGCAACCAGAAGGTTTTGTCGATCCTAAATGTGCTAACAAAGTGTGCAAACTCCAGCGATCCATCTATGTACTGGTGCAAGCATCTCGGAGTTGGAATATACGCTTTGATAAGGTGATCAAAGCATATGGTTTTATACAGACTTATGGTGAAGCATGTATTTATGATAATTTTTGATTGTTCCATGCTATTATATTATCTGTTTTGGATGTTATGGGCTTTATTATACACTTTTATATTATTTTTGGGAATAACCTATTAACCGGAGGCCCATCCCAAATTGATGTTTTCTTGCCTATTTCAGTGTTTCAAAGAAAAGGAATATCAAACGGAGTCCAAATGGAATGAAACCTTCGGGAAAGTTATTTTTGGAACGGAAGCAATCCAGGAGACTTGGAGTAGACGTCAGGGAAGCTTCGAGATGGCCATGAGGCAGGAGGCGCGCCTGCCCCCTGGGCATGCCCCCACCCTCGGGGACCCCTCGTGGCTCCCCTGGCCGACTTCTTTCACCTATATATATATATATCAATATACCCTAAAAACATCGGGGAGCAGAATAAATCGGGACTTCCGCCGCCAGAAGCCTCTGTAGCCACCGAAAACCAATCTAGACCCGTTTCGGCACCCTGCCGGAGGGGGGAATCCCTCTCCGGTGGCCATCTTCATCAACCCGACGCTCTCCATGACGAGGAGGAGGTATTTCACCCTCGGGGCTGAGGGTATGTACCAGTAGCTATGTGTTTGATCTCTCTCTCTCTCTCTCGTGTTCTTGAGGTGATACGATCTTGATGTATCACGAGCTTTGCTATTATAGTTGGATCTTATGATGTTTCTCCCCCTCTACTCTCTTGTGATGAATTGAGTTTTCCTTTTGAAGTTATCTTATCGGATTGAGTCTTTAAGGATTTGAGAACACTTGATGTATGTCTTGCACGTGCTTATCCGTGGTGACAATGGGATATCATGTGATCCACTTGATGTATGTTTTGGTGATCAACTTGCGAGTTCCGTGACCTCGTGAACTTATGCATATGGGTTGGCACACATTTTCGTCTTGTCTCTCCGGTAGAAACTTTGGGGCACTCTCTAAAGTTCTTTGTGTTGGTTGAATAGATGAATCTAAGACTGTGTGATGCATATCGTATAATCATACCCACGGATACTTGAGGTGACATTAGGGTTTTGGTTGATTGGTGTCTTAATGTGTTATTCTAGTACAAACTCTATGATAGACTGAACGGAAAGAATAGCTTTGTGTTATTTTACTATGGACTCTTGAATAGATCGATCAGAAAGGATAACTTTGAGGTGGTTTCATACCCTACCATAATCTCTTTGTTTGTTCTCCGCTATTAGTGACTTTGGAGTGACTCTTTGTTGCATGTTGAGGGATAGTTATATGATCCAATTATGTTATTATTGTCGAGAGAACTTGCACTAGTGAAAGTATGAACCCTAGGCCTTGTTTCCTAGCATTGCAATACCATTTACACTCACTTTTATCATTAGTTACCTTCCTGTTTTTATATTTTCAGATTACAAAAACCATTATCTACTATCCATATTGCACTTGTATCACCATCTCTTCGTCGAACTAGTGCACCTATACAATTTACCATTGTATATGGTGTGTTGGGGACACAAGATACTCTTTGTTATTTGGTTGCAGGGTTGCTTGAGAGAGACCATCTTCATCCTATGCCTCCCACGGATTGATAAACCTTAGGTCATCCACTTGAGGGAAATTTGCTACTGTCCTACAAACCTCTGCACTTGGAGGCCCAACAACGTCTACAAGAAGAAGGTTATGTAGTAGACATCAATTTACAAGAAAGTGAGTGGGAGCTCTGTAGTATTTCTGATATTATATGTAGATGACATAGTGTTGATTGGAAATGATATACAATTTTTGGATAGCATAAAAGGATACTTGAATAAGAATGTTTTCAATGAAAGACCTCGATGAAGCTACTTATATATTGGGCATCAAGATCTATAGGGATAGACCGAGACACTTAATAGGACTTTCACAACGCAATACCTTGACAAGATGTTGAAGAAGTTCAAAATGGATTAGTCAAAGAAAGGGTTCTTTCCTGTGTTGCAAGGTGTGAAGTTGAGTAAGACTCAAAGCCCGACCATGACAGAAGATAGAGAGAGAATGAAAGTCATTCCCTATACCTAGGTTCTATAAAGTATGCCATGCTGTGTACCAGACCTATTGTATACCTTGCCATGAGTTTGGCAAGGGAGTACAATAGTGATCTAGGAGTAGATCACTGGACAGTGGTCAAAATTATCCTTAGAGGACTAAGGAAATATTTCTCAGTTATGGAGGTGATAAAGAGTTCATCGTAAAGAGTTACGTCGATGCAAGCTTTGACACTGATCTGGATGAATCTGAGTCTCGGTGTGGATACATATTGAAAATGAGAGCATTTAGCTAGAGTAGCTCAATGCAGAGCATTGTAGACATAGAAATGTGCAAAATACATGCGGATCTGAATGTGGCAGACCCATTGACTAAACTTCTCTCACAAGCAAAACATGATCACACCTTAGTACTCTTTGGGTGTTAATCACATAGCGATGCGAACTAGATTATTGACTCTAGTAAACGTTTTGGGTTTGGGTCACATGGCGATGTGAACTATGGGTGTTAATCACATGGTGATGTGAACTATTTGTGTTAATCACATGGCGATGTGAACTAGATTATTAACTCTAGTACAAGTGGGAGACTGAAGGAAATATGCCCTAGAGGCAATAATAAAGTTGTTATTTATATTTCCTTATATCATGACAAATGTTTATTATTCATGCTAGAATTGTATTAACCGGAAACTTGATACATGTGTGAATACATAGACAAAACAAAGTGTCCCTAGTATGCCTCTACTAGACTAACTCGTTAATCAAACATGGTTAAGTTTCCTAACTAATGACTGATACATCCATTTTGCATCATGCTTTTATATCAATATTTATTACATTATGGGCTTCTATTACACATTATGTCACAATACTTATGCCTATTCTCTCTTATTTTACAATGTTTGCACGAAGAGGGAGAATGTCGGCAGTTGGAATTCTGGGCTGGAAAAGGAGCAAATATTAGAGACCTATTCTGCACAACTCCAAAAGTCCTGAAACTCCACGGAAGTCAGTTTTAGAATATATAAAAAATATTGGGCGAAGAAAGTACCAGAGGGGGGGCCACCCACCATCCACGAGGGTGGGGGCGCGCCCTACCCCCTGGGTGAGCCCCCTACCTTGTGGCCCCCTGGCAGGCCTCCGGTGCCCATCTTTGGCTATATGAAGTCTTTCTCCCTGGAAAAAATCATAAGCAAGCTCTCGGGATGAAACACCGCCGCCACGAGGCGAAACCTTGGCAGAACCAATCTAGGGCTCCGGCGGAGCTGTTCTGCCGGGGAAACATCCCTTCAGGAGGGGGAAATCATCACCATCGATCCTCTCATCGGGAGTGGGTCAATATCCATCAACATCTTCACCAACACCATCTCATCTCAAACCCTAGTACATCTCTTGTATCCAATCTTTGTCCCAAAACCTCAGATTGGTACCTGTGGATTGCTAGTAGTGTTGATTACTCCTTGTAGTTGATGCTAGTTGGTTTATTTGGTGGAAGATCATATGTTCAGATCCTTTATGAATATTCATACCCCTTTGATTATGAACATGAATATGATTTGTGAGTAGTTACGTTTGTTCCTGGGGACATGGGAGAAGTCTTGCTATAAGTAGTCATGTGAATTTGGTATTCGTTCGATATTTTGATGAGATGTATGTTGTCTCTCCTCTAGTGGTGTCATGTGAACGTCAACTACATGACACTTCACCACTATTTGGGCCTAGGGGAAGGCATTGGGAAGTAATAAGTAGATGATGGGTTGCTAGAGTGACAGAAGCTTAAACCCTAATTTATGTGTTGCTTCATCACGGGCTGATTTGGATCCACATGTTTCATGCTATGGTTAGGTTTACCTGAATACTTCTTTTGTAGTTGCGGATGCTTGCAAGAGGGGTTAATCATAAGTGGGATGCTTGTCCAAGTAAGGGTAGTACCCAAGCACCGGTCCACCCACATATCAAATTATCAAAGTATCGAACGCGCATCATATGAGCGTGATGAAAACTAGCTTGACGATAATTCCCATGTGTCCTCGGGAGCGCTTTCCTTTATATAAGAGTTTGTCCAGGCTTGTCTTTTGCTACAAAAAGGATTGGGACATCTTGCTGCATCGTATTTACTTTTATTACTTGTTACCCATTACAAATTACTTTATCACAAAACTATCTGTTACCAATAATTTCAGTGCTTGCAGAGAATACCTTACTGAAAACTTCTATAGGTGATCAATTGTAGCTCTTTTTGATAAGTAAGAGTGTCGAACCCAATGAGGAACAGAAGGAAATGACAGGTGGTTTTCAATACGGTAATGTCTGCAAGTGCTAAAATTGTAAGTAACGGAGTAGTTTTATAGCAAGATAATTTGTAACGGGCAAGTAACGAGTAGTAACAAAAGTATAGCAAGATAGCCCAATCCTTTTGAGGCAAAAGACATGCCAAAACGGTCTCTTATGATAAGCAAAGTGTTCTTGAGGGTACACGGGAATTTCATCTAGTCACTGAGGGAGTCCGGGATTAGGGGTCTCCGGATAGCCGGATTATATCCTTTGACCGGACTGTTGGACTATGAAGATACAAGATTGAAGACTTCGTCTCGTGTCCGGATGGGACTCTACTTGGCGTGGAAGGCAAGCTAGGCAATACGGATATGTATATCTCCTCCTTTGTAACTAACCTTGTGTAACCCTAACCCTCTCCGGTGTCTATATAAACTGGAGGGTTTTAGTCCGTAGGACACAATAACATACAATCATACCATAGGCTAGCTTCTAGGGTTTAGCCTCTCTGATCTCGTGGTAGATCTACTCTTGTACTACCCATATCATCAATATTAATCAAGCAGGACGTAGGGTTTTACCTCCATCAAGAGGGCCCGAACCTGGGTAAAACATCGTGTCCCCTGCCTCCTGTTACCATCCGCCTTAGACGCACAATTCGGGACCCCCTACCCGAGATCCGCCGGTTTTGACACCGACATTGGTGCTTTCATTGAGAGTTCCTCTGTGTCGTCGCCGTTAGGCTTGATGGCTCCTTCTATCATAGATAGCGATGCAGTCCAGGGTGAGACTTTTCTCCCAGGACAGATCTTTGTGTTCGGTGGCTTCGCACTGCGGGCCAACTCGCTTGGCCATCTGGAGCAGATCGAAAGTTACGCCCCTGGCCACCAGGTCAGGTTTGGAAGCTTAAACTACACGGACGATATCCGCGGAGACTTGATCTTCAACGGATTCGAGCCTCTGCCTTGTGCGTCACGCAGTCACGATGAGTATGATTTAGCTCTACCATCAGGCAGTGTTCAAGAGATCGCACCGGCAGTCGCTCCGACCCTCAATTCGGAGCCAATTGCGCCGTCCATGGATGGGTGGATGGACCCCGCCACGGAGGCCTTACCCTCAGCGGCGATCGAGCCGAACATCGACCTTACCCTGCATGAGAGCCGTGTTGTCAAACTGCCGGATCCTTCTCCGGCCACGGACTCCGATCCGCCTGCGCCCGTTCCTAGCGAATCCGATTGGGCGCCGATCATGGAGTTTACCTCCGTGGATATTTTTTAGCACTCGCCCTTTGGCGACATACTGAACTCATTAAGGTCTCTCTCCTTGTCAGGAGGATCCTGGCCAAACTATGTCCGGCAGGATTGGGATGCGGACGACGAAGAAATTCGCGGCCCACCCACCACCCACTTAGTAGCAACTGTCGATGACTTAGCCGACATGCTCGACTTCAACTCCGAAGACATCGACGGTATGGACGATGATGCGGGAGACAAAGAGGAAGCACTGCCCACAGGGCACTGGACAGCCACCTCATCATACGATATATACATGGTGGACACACCCAAAGAAGGTAATGGCGACGAGACAGCGGAGGATGACCCCTCCAAGAAGCAACCCGAGCACCAACGTCAGCGGCGCCGCTCTAAGTCCCGCCAAAGCAAAAGTGTTGATACCGGCACATGAGATAATAACACTCCGGATAGTGCCGAAGATGGCAACAATCCCCTCCAGCAAGATTTAGAGCAGGAAGATGGAGGAGCCAGCCCTCCAGAGAGAGCAGTAGATGGAGAGGCGGAGGATGATAATTACATGCCCTCCTCCGAAGATGAGGCAAGCCTCGGCGATGACGAATTCGCCGTGCCAGAGGATCCCGTAGAACAAGAGCGCTTCAAGCGCCGGCTTATGGCCACGGCAAATAGCCTTAAGAAAAAGCAGCAGCAGCTTCAAGCTGATCAAGATCTGCTAGCTGACAGATGGACTGAAGTCCTCGCAGCCGAGGAATATAAACTCGAGCGCCCCTCCAAGAGTTACCCAAAATGCAGGTTGCTGATAAGTCTCCAACATATCTATAATTTTTGATTCCTCCATGCTATATTATCTACTGTTTTGGGCAATACTGGGCTTTATTTTCCACGTTTATATTATTTTTGGGACTAACCTATTAACCGGAGGCCCAGCCTAGATTTGCTGTTTTATGCCTATTTCAGTGTTTCAAAGAAAAGGAATATCAAACGGAGTCGAAACGGAACGAAATCAACTAGAGAAGTTACTTTTGGAACAAAAGCCACCAGATAGACTTGGACTCCATGTCAGGAGATACGGGAGGTGCTCACGAGGGTGGGGGGCGCGCCCCCTGCCTCGCGGGGCCCCTGTGGCTCCTCCGACGTACTTCCTGCACCCATATATATCGTCGTACCCTAAAACTTCCAGAACGGAGATTAGATCGGGAGTTCCGCCGCCAGAAGCCTCCGTAGCCACCGAAAACTAATCTAGACCCGTTCCGGCACCCTGCCGGAGGGGCAATCCTTCTCCGGTGGCCATCTTCATCATCCCAGTGCTCTCGATGACGAGGAGGGAGTAGTTCTCTCTCGGGGCTGAGGTTATGTACCAGTAGCTATGTGTTTGATCTCTCTCTCTCGTTTTCTTGATTTGACACAATCTTGATGTATCGCGAGCTTTGCTATTATAGTTGGATCTTATGTTTCTCCTCCCCCTCTTCTCTCTTGTAATGAATTGAGTTTCCCCTTTGAAGTAATCTTATCGGATTGAGTCTTTAAAGATTTGAGAACACTTGATGTATGTGTTGTTGTCCGTATCTGTGGTGACAATGGGATACCACGTGATTCACCTGATGTATGTTTTGGTGATCAACTTGCGGGTTCCGCCCATGAACCTATGCATAGGGGTTGGCACATGTTTTCGTCGTGATTCTCCAGTAGGAACTTTGGGGCACTCTTTGAGGTCCTTTGTGTTGGTTGAATGGATGAATCTGAGATTGTGTGATGCATATCGTATAATCATACCCACGGATACTTGAGGTGACATTGGAGTATCTAGGTGACATTAGGGTTTTGACTGATTTGTGTCTTAAGGTGTTATTCTAGTACAAACTCTAGGGCTATTTGTGACACTTATAGGAATGACCCAACAGATTGATTGGAAAGAATAACTTTGAGGTGGTTTCATACCCTACCATAATCTCTTCGTTCGTTCTCCGCTATTAGTGACTCTGGAGTGACTCTTTGTTGCATGTTGAGGGATAGTTATGTGATCCAGTTATGATATCATTGTTGAGAGGACTTGCACTAGTGAAAGTATGAACCCTAGGCCTTGTTTCCTAGCATTGCAATACCGTTTACGCTCA
Organism: Triticum aestivum; assembly: GCF_018294505.1. NCBI lineage: Eukaryota > Viridiplantae > Streptophyta > Magnoliopsida > Poales > Poaceae > Triticum > Triticum aestivum. The sequence continues at coordinate 575,395,667 of NC_057806.1, forward strand.
CTTTTATCACTTGCTACCTTACTGTTTTTATAATTTCAGATTACAAATACCTTTATCTACTATCCATATACCACTTGTATCACCATCTCTTCGCCGAACTAGTGCACCTACACAATTTACCATTGTATTGGGTGTGTTGGGGACACAAGATACTCTTTGTTATTTGGTCGCAGGGTTGCTTGAGAGAGACCATCTTCATCCTATGCCTCCTACGGATTGATAAACCTTAGGTCATCCACTTGAGGGAAATTTGCTACTGTTCTACAAACCTCTGCACTTGGAGGCCCAACAACGTCTACAAGAAGACGGTTGTGTAGTAGACATCAAGCTCTTTTCTGGTGCCGTTGCCGGGGAGGTGAGTGCTTGAAGGTATATCTTTAGATCTTGCAATTGAGTCTTTTTGTTTCTTGTTTTATCACTAGTTTAGTTTATGAAAGAAAACTATAAATAATGGAATTCAGTTTGTCTCATACGCTTCACCTTTTTAATATCTTTTGTGAGTATGATGGAAAGGATATTTGTGCTCATGTGCTAGAAGAAGAAATCTATAAAATGTTTGGCACTAAATATTTGAATGATGAGCATGATTGCAATGTTGTTAGTATGAATTCCTTGAATATCCATGATGCCAATGATATGCAAAGACACAAGCTTGGGGAAGCTATGTTTGATGAAGATGATATTTTTTTCCCCCAAGTTTTGATGAGAAAATTTATTATGATGAAAGCATGCCTCCTACTTATGATGATTATATTGATGAAAGTGAATTTGGAGAGGTCATGACTTTATTTTGTGAAGAATCCATTATTTCGGAAGAGGTTCCAATTGATTATGAGAACAAAGTTGCTATCTATGATGATTATTGTGATGACTTGTATGCTATAAAGAATAATGATATCCATGAAACTTGTCATCACGATTTTAGTTTTCAATTGGATTATGCCTCACATGATAATTATTTTGTTGAGTTTGCTCCCACTATTATTCATAAGAATTTTGCTTGTGTGGAGAGTAGTAAATTTTCTATGCTTGTAGATCATGAAACGAATGCTTTAGGTGCTGGTTATATTGTTGAATTCATTCATGATGCTACTGAAAATTATTCTGAGGGAGGAATATATGCCTGTAGGAATTGCAATAATATCAAGTTTCCCCTCTATGTGCTTAAAGTTTTGAAGTTATGCTTGTTTTGCCCTCCTATGCTAGTTTATTATTGTTTCCATAAGTTGTTTGCTCACAAAATCCCTATGCATAGGAAGTGGGTTAGACTTAAATGTGCTAGTCATATTCTTCATGATGCTCTCTTTATGTTTCAATTCTTATCCTTTATGTGAGCATCATTGAAATCATCATGCCTAGCTAGGGGCATTAAACGATAGCGCTTGTTGGGAGGCAATCCAATTTTATTTTTGTCCCTTGCTTTTTGTTCCTGTTTAGTAATAAATGATTCATCTAGACTCTGCTTATATTTGGTTTTATGCTTTTAATTAGTGTTTGTGCCAAGTAGAACCTTTGGGAAGACTTGGGGAAAGTCTTGTTGATCATGCTGTAAAAAAACAGAAACTTTAGCGCTCACGAGAATTGCTGCCATTTTTATTTGTGAAGTGCTATTTAGTTAATTATTTTTGCAGATGATTAATAGATAAATTCCTCAGTCTCATCAATGTATTTTAGAATTTTATGAGTTCCATAAGTATACGTTTGATCCAGATTACTACTGACTGTTCTGTTTTTGACAGATTCTGTTTTCGATGTGTTGTTTACTTATTTTGATGAATCTATGGCTAGTAAAAGAGTTTATAAACCATAGAGAAGTTGAAATACAGTAGGTTTAACAGCAATATAAATAAATAATTAGTTCATTACAGTACCTTGAAGTGGTGTTTTGTTTTCTTTCGCTAACGGAGCTTACGAGTTTTCTGTTAAGTTTCGTGTTGTGAAGTTTTCAAGTTTTGGGTAAGGATTCAATGGACTATGGAATAAGGAGTGGCAAGAGCCTAAGCTTGGGGGTTCCCAAGTCACCCCAAGGTAATATTCAAGGACAACCAAGAGCCTAAGCTTGGGGATGCCCCGGAAGGCATCCCCTCTTTCGTCTTCGTTCATCGGTAACTTTACTTGGAGCTATATTTTTATTTACCACATGATATGTTTTTTGCTTGGAGAGTCAATTTATTTTGTTAGGATTTTCTTGCTGTTATTTAGAACAATGTTTTGCATCTTTTATTTCAATAAAATTGGCATTGTTAGCCTTTACTATGCATATGTTACAAGTATACATGTTGCTGTTTGAAAACAGAAAGTTTACCGCTGTTGCAATAATTCCCTAGAAAAGTCAGAATGTGATAAAATGTTGAAACCTTTTGAATATTAAGGTCTGATAAATTTACTACAGTGGGAATTTTATTTCATAATTTTTGGAGCTAGGGAAGTATGTATGTTGCAGCATTCTTTACAGACTATCCTGTTTAGGCAGATTGCTGTTATGTTTGCATTGTTTGCGTAGGTTTGCTTCTTTAATGATTCTATTTGAGGATAGGACTATTAAATATGCAGAGTCATTTAGTATGCAATGTTGAATAATAATTTTAGTGATTTGCTACAGTATATTATGATAAGGTTTTTGCAATGGTTTATACTAACTTATCTCATGAGTCCTTGTTGAGTTTTGTGTGGATGAAGCTTTTGAGATTTATGGAGACCGTGATATGAGAGGAATTAAGGAGACACAAAATCTCAAGCTTGGGGATGCCCAAGGAACCCCAAGATAATATTTCAAGAAGTCTCAAGCATCTAAGCTTGGGGATGCCCGGTTGGCATCCCACCTTTCTTCTTCAACAATTATCGGTTAGTTTTGGTTGATCCTAAGTTTTTGCTTCTTCACATGATGTTTGCTATTCTTAGAATGTCATTTTGATTTTCTTGCTGTTTGAATAAAATACCAAGATCTGAAATTCTTAAATGTTAGAGAGTCTTCACATAGTTGCATAACTATTCAACTACTCATTGATCTTCACTTGTATCTTTCGGAGTAGTTTGTCATTTGCTCTAGTGCTTCACTTATATCCTTTTAGAGCATGGTGGTAGTTTTATTTTGAATAAATAGATGAACTCTCATGCTTCACTTAGATTATTTTGAGAGTCTTAATATCATGGTAATTTGCTTAAAATCCTAATATGCTAGGTATTCAAGAATAATAAAATTCTCTTATGAGTGTGTTGAATACTAAGAGAAGTTTGATACTTGATGATTGTTTTGAGATATAAGGATGGTAATATTAGAGTCATGCTAGTTGATTAGTTGTGAATTTGAGAAATACTTGTGTTGAAGTTTGTGATTCCCGTAGCATGCATGTATGGTGAACCGTTATGTGATGAAGTCGGAGCATGATTTATTTATTGATTGTCTTCCTTATGAGTGGCGGTCGGGGACGAGCGATGGTCTTTTCATACCAATCTATCCCCCTAGGAGCATGCGCGTAGTACTTTGTTTCGATAACTAATAGATTTTTGCAATAAGTATGTGAGTTCTTTATGACTAATGTTGAGTCCATGGATTATACGCACTCTCACCCTTCCACCATTGCTAGCCTCTCTAATACCGCGCACCTTTCGCCAGTATCATAAACCCACCATATACCTTCCTCAAAACAGCCACCATACCTACCTATTATGGCATTTCCATAGCCATTCTGAGATATATTGCCATGCAACTTTCCACCGTTTTGTTTATTATGACACACTCCATCATTGTCATATTGCTTTGCATGATCATGTAGTTGATATCGTATTTGTGGCAAAGCCACCATTCATAATTCTTTCATACATGTCACTCATGCATCATTGCACATCCTGGTACACCGCCGGAGGCATTCATATAGAGTCGTCTTTGTTCTAGTATCGAGTTGTATCATTGAGTTGTAAATAAATAGAAGTGTGATGATCATAATTCAATAGAGCATTGTCCCAAAAAAAGAGAGAGAAAGGCCATAAAAAAGAGAAGGCCCCAAAAAATAAAAATAAAAATAAAAGGGGCAATGCTACTATCCTTTTTTCCACACTTGTGCTTCAAAGTAGCACCATGTTCTTCATATAGAGAGTCTCATATGTTGTCACTTTCATATACTAGTGGGAATCTTTCATTATAGAACTTGGCTTGTATATTCCAATGATGGGCTCAAATTGCCCTAGGTCTTCGTGAGCAAGCGAGTTGGATGCACACCCACTAATTTCTTTTGTTGAGCTTTCATACACTTATAGCTCTAGTGCATCCGTTGCATGGCAATCCCTACTCACTCACATTGATATCTATTGATGGGCATCTCCATAGCCCGTTGATACGCCTAGTTGATGTGAGACTATCTTCTCCATTTTTGTCTTCTCCACAACCACCATTCTATTCCACCTATAGTGTTATGTCCATGGCTCACGCTCATGTATTGCGTGAAGATTGAAAAAGTTTGAGAACATCAAAAGTATGAAACAATTGCTTGGCTTTTCATCGGGGTTGTGCATGATTTAAATACTTTGTGTGGTGAAGATGGAGCATAGCCAGACTATATGATCTTGTAGGGATAGCTTTCTTTAGCCATGTTATTTTGAGACGACATGATTGCTTAGTTAGTATGCTTGAAGTATTATCATTTTTATGTCAATATGAACTTTTGTCTTCAATCTTTCGGATCTGAATATTCATATCACAAGTAGGAAGAATTACATTGAAATTATGCCAACTAGCATTCCACATCAAAAATTATCTTTTTTATCATTTACCTACTCGAGGACGAGCAGGAATTAAGCTTGGGGATGCTTGATACGTCTCCAACGTATCTATAACTTTTGATTGCTCCATGCCATAATATCTACTATTTTGGGCAATACTAGGCTTTATTTTCCACTTTTATATTATTTTTGGGACTAACCTATTAACCGGAGGCCCAGCCCAGATTTGCTGTTTTATGCCTATTTCGGTGTTTTGAAGAAAAGGAATATCTAACGGAGTCGAAACGGAACGAAATCAACTGGAGAAGTTATTTTTGGAACGAAAGCCACCAGATAGACTTGGACTCCATGTCAGGAGATACGGGAGGTGCTCACGAGGGTGGGGGCGCGCCCCCTGCCTCGTGGGGCCCCTGTGGCTCCTCCGACGTACTTCCTGCACCCATATATATCGTCGTACCCTAAAACTTCCAGAACGGAGATTAGATTGGGAGTTCCGCCGCCAGAAGCCTCTGTAGCCACCGAAAACCAATCTAGACCCGTTCCGGCACCCTGCCGGAGGGGCAATCCTTCTCCGGTGGCCATCTTCATCATCCCGGTGCTCTCCATGACAAGGAGGGAGTAGTTCTCCCTTGGGGCTGAGGGTATGTACCAGTAGCTATGTGTTTGATCTCTCTCTCTCTCTCTCTCTCGTGTTCTTGATTTGGCACGATCTTGATGTATCACGAGCTTTGCTATTATAGTTGGATCTTATGTTTCTCCTCCCCCTCTTCTCTCTTGTAATGAATTGAGTTTCCCCTTTGAAGCAATCTTATCGGATTGAGTCTTTAAAGATTTGAGAACACTTGATGTATGTCTTGCCGTGCGTATCTGTGCTGACAATGGGATACCACATGATTCACTTGATGTATGATTTGGTGATCAACGTGCAGGTTCCACCCATGAACCTATGCATAGGGGTTGGCACACGTTTTCATCGTGTTTCTCCGGTAGGAACTTTGGGGCACTCTTTGAGGTCCTTTGTGTTGGTTGAATGGATGAATCTGAGATTGTGTGATGCATATCGTATAATCGTACCCACGGATACTTGAGGTGACATTGGAGTATCTAGGTGACATTAGGGTTTTGATTCATTTGTGTCTTAAGGTGTTATTCTAGTACGAACTCTAGGGATGTTTGTGACACTTATAGGAATGGCCCAACGGATTGATTGGAAAGAATAACTTTGAGGTGGTTTCGTACCGTACCATAATCTCTTCATTCGTTCTCCGCTATTAGTGACTTTGGAGTGACTCTTTGTTGCATGTTGAGGGATAGTTATTGAAGGAAATATGCCCTAGAGGCAATAATAAAGTTATTATTTATTTCCTTATATCATGATAAATGTTTATTATTCATGCTAGAATTGTATTAACCGGAAACATAATACATGTGTGAATACATAGACAAACATAGTGTCAGTAGTATGCCTCTACTTGACTAGCTCGTTGATCGAAAGATGGTTATGTTTCCTAACCATAGACATGAGTTGTCATTTGATTAACAGGATCACATCATTAGGAGAATGATGTGATTGACTTGACCCATTTCGTTAGCTTAGCACTTGATCGTTTAGTTTGTTGCTATTGCTTTCTTCATGACTTATACATGTTCCTATGACTATGAGATTATGCAACTCCCGTTTACCGGAGGAACACTTTGTGTGCTACCAAACGTCACAACGTAACTGAGGTGATTATAAAGGTGCTCTACAGGTGTCTCCGAAGGTACTTGTTGGGTTGGCGTATTTCGAGATTAGGATTTGTCACTCCGATTGTCGGAGAGGTATCTCTGGGCCCTCTCGGTAATGCACATCACATAAGCCTTGCAAGCATTGCAACTAATAAGTTAGTTGCGGGATGATGTATTACGGAACGAGTAAAGAGACTTGCCGGTAACGAGATTGAACTAGGTATTGAGATACCGACGATCAAATCTCGGGCAAGTAACATACCGATGACAAAGGGAACAACGTATGTTGTTATGCGGTCTGACCGATAAAAGATCTTCGTAGAATATGTAGGAGCCAATATGAGCATCCAGGTTCCGCTATTGGTTATTGACCGGAGACGTGTCTCGGTCATGTCTACATTGTTCTCGAACCCGTAGGGTCCGCACGCTTAACGTTACGATGACAGTTTCATTATGAGTTTATATATTTTGATGTACCGAAGGTTGTTCGGAGTCCCGGATGTGATCACGGACATAACGAGGAGTCTCGAAATAGTCGAGACATAAAGATTGATATATTGGACGACTATATTCGGACACAGGAATGGTTCCGGGAGTTATCGGATATAAAACGGAGTACCGGGGGTTACCGGAACCCCCCCGGGGGTTAATGGGCCTCATGGGCCCAAAGTGGAGCAGAGGAGGGGCGGCCAGGGCAGGCTGCGCGCCCCCTCCACCTCTAGTCCGAATTGGACAAGGAGGGAGGGGCGGCGCCCCCCCCTTTCCTTTCTCTCCTCTCTCCCTTCCTTCCCCCTCTCCTAGTTGGACAAGGAAAGGAGGGAGTCCTACTCCCGGTAGGAGTAGGACTCCTCCCTGGCGCGCCTCCTCCTGGCCGGCCGCCCCTCCCCCTTGCTCCTTTATATACGGGGGCAGGGGGCACCTCTAGACACAACAATTGATCCTTGAGATCTATTAGCCGTGTGCGGTGCCCTCCTCCACCATAATCCTCGATAATATTGTAGCGGTGCTTAGGCGAAGCCCTACGATGGTAGAACATCAAGATCGTCACCATGCCGTCGTGCTGATGGAACTCTTCCCCGACATTCTGCTGGATCGGAGTCTGGGGATCGTCATCGAGCTGAACGTGTGCTAGAACTCGGAGGTGCCGTAGTTTCGGTGCTTGATCGGTCGGGCCGTGAAGACGTACGACTACATCAACCGCGTTGTGCTAACGCTTCCGCTTCCGGTCTACGAGGGTACATAGACAACACTCTCCCCTCTCGTTGCTATGCATCACCATGATCTTGCGTGTGCGTAGGAAAATTTTGAAATTACTACCTTCCCCAACAGTGGCATTCGAGCCTAGGTTTTATGCGTTGATGTTGTGCACGAGTAGAACACAAGTGAGTTGTGGGCGATATAAGTCATACTGCTTACCAGCATGTCATACTTTGGTTCGGCGGTATTGTTGGATGAAGCGGCCCGGACCGACATTACGCGTACGCTTACGCGAGACTGGTTCTACCGACGTGCTTTGCACACAGGTGGCTGGCGGGTGTCAGTTTCTCCAACTTTAGTTGAACCAAGTGTGGCTACGCCCGGTCCTTGCGAAGGTTAAAATAGCACCAACTTGACAAACTATCGTTGTGGTTTTGATGCGTAGGTAAGAACGGTTCTTGCTAAGCCCGTAGCAGCCACGTAAAACTTGCAACAACAAAGTAGAGGACGTCTAACTTGTTTTTGCAGGGCATGTTGTGATGTGATATGGTCAAGACATGATGCTAAATTTTATTGTATGAGATGATCATGTTTTGTAACCGAGTTATCGGCAACTGGCAGGAGCCATATGGTTGTCGCTTTATTGTATGCAATGCAATTGCGCTGTAATGCTTTACTTTATCACTAAGCGGTAGCGATAGTCGTGGAAGCATAAGATTGGCGAGACGACAACGATGCTACGATGGTGATCAAGGTGTCGTGCCGGTGACGATGGTGATCGTGACGGTGCTTCGAAGATGGAGATCACAAGCACAAGATGATGATGGCCATATCATATCACTTATATTGATTGCATGTGATGTTTATCTTTTATGCATCTTATCTTGCTTTGATTGACGGTAGCATTATAAGATGATCCCTCACTAAATTATCAAAGTATAAGTGTTCTCCCTGAGTATGCACCGTTGCGAAAGTTCTTCGTGCTGAGACACCACGTGATGATCGGGTGTGATATGCTCTACGTTCAAATACAACAGGTGCAAAACAGTTGCACACGCGGAATACTCAGGTTTAACTTGACGAGCCTAGCATATAACAGATATGGCCTCGGAACACGGAGACCGAAAGGTCGAGCGTGAATCATATAGTAGATATGATCAACATATTGATGTTCACCATTGATACTACTCCATCTCACGTGATGATCGGACATGGTTTAGTTGATTTGGATCACGTGATCACTTAGAGGATTAGAGGGATATCTTTCTAAGTGGGAGTTCTTAAGTAATATGATTAATTGAACTTAAATTTATCATGAACTTAGTACCTGATAGTATCTTGCTTGTCTATGTTTGATTGTAGATAGATGGCTCGTGCTGTTGTTCCGTTGAATTTTAATGCGTTCCTTGAGAAAGCAAAGTTGAAAGATGATGGTAGCAATTACACGGACTGGGTCCGTAACTTGAGGATTATCCTCATTGCTGCACAGAAGAATTACGTCCTGGAAGCACCGCTAAGTGCCAAGCCTGCTGCAGGAGCAACACCAGATGTTATGAACGTCTGGCAGAGCAAAGCTGATGACTACTCGATAGTTCAGTGTGCCATGCTTTACGGCTTAGAACCGGGTCTTCAACGACGTTTTGAACGTCATGGAGCATATGAGATGTTCCAGGAGTTGAAGTTAATATTTCAAGCAAATGCCCGGATTGAGAGATATGAAGTCTCCAATAAGTTCTATAGCTGCAAGATGGAGGAGAATAGTTCTGTCAGTGAACATATACTCAAAATGTCTGGGTATCATAATCACTTGACTCAACTGGGGGTTAATCTTCCTGTTGATAGTGTCATTGACAGAGTTCTTCAATCACTGCCACCAAGCTACAAAAGCTTCATGATGAACTATAATATGCAAGGGATGAATAAGACTATTCCTGAGCTCTTCGCAATGCTAAAAGCCGCGGAGGTAGAAATCAAGAAGGAGCATCAAGTGTTGATGGTCAATAAGACCACCAGTTTCAAGAAAAAGGGCAAAGGGAAGAAGAAAGGGAACTTCAAGAAGAACAGCAAACAAGTTGCTGCTCAGGAGAAGAAACCCAAGTCTGGACCTAAGCCTGAGACTGAGTGCTTCTACTGCAAGCAGACTGGTCACTGGAAGCGGAACTGCCCCAAGTATTTGGCGGATAAGAAGGATGGCAAAGTGAACAAAGGTATATGTGATATACATGTTATTGATGTGTACCTTACTAATGCTCGCAGTAGCACCTGGGTATTTGATACTGGTTCTGTTGCTAACATTTGCAACTCGAAACAGGGGCTACGGATTAAGCGAAGATTGGCTAAGGACGAGGTGACGATGCGCGTGGGAAATGGTTCCAAAGTCGATGTGATCGCGGTCGGCACGCTACCTCTACATCTACCTTCGGGATTAGTATTAGACCTAAATAATTGTTATTTGGTGCCAGCGTTGAGCATGAACATTATATCTGGATCTTGTTTGATGCGAGACGGTTATTCATTTAAATCAGAGAATAATGGTTGTTCTATTTATATGAGTAATATCTTTTATGGTCATGCACCCTTGAAGAGTGGTCTATTTTTGATGAATCTCGATAGTAGTGATACACATATTCATAATGTTGAAATCAAAAGATGCAGAGTTGATAATGATAGTGCAACTTATTTGTGGCACTGCCGTTTAGGTCATATCGGTGTAAAGCGCATGAAGAAACTCCATACTGATGGACTTTTGGAACCACTTGATTATGAATCACTTGGTACTTGCGAACCGTGCCTCATGGGTAAGATGACTAAAACGCCGTTCTCCGGTACTATGGAGAGAGCAACAGATTTGTTGGAAATCATACATACAGATGTATGTGGTCCAATGAATGTTGAGGCTCGTGGCGGATATCGTTATTTTCTCACCTTCACAGATGATTTAAGCAGATATGGGTATATCTACTTAATGAAACATAAGTCTGAAACATTTGAAAAGTTCAAAGAATTTCAGAGTGAAGTTGAAAATCATCGTAACAAGAAAATAAAGTTTCTACGATCTGATCGTGGAGGAGAATATTTGAGTTACGAGTTTGGTCTACATTTGAAACAATGCGGAATAGTTTCGCAACTCACGCCACCCGGAACACCACAGCGTAATGGTGTGTCCGAACGTCGTAATCGTACTTTATTAGATATGGTGCGATCTATGATGTCTCTTACTGATTTACCGTTATCGTTTTGGGGTTATGCTTTAGAGACGGCTGCATTCACGTTAAATAGGACACCATCGAAATCCGTTGAGACGACGCCTTATGAACTGTGGTTTGGCAAGAAACCAAAGTTGTCGTTTCTGAAAGTTTGGGGCTGCGATGCTTATGTGAAAAAGCTTCAACCTGATAAGCTCGAACCCAAATCGGAGAAATGTGTCTTCATAGGATACCCAAAGGAGACTGTTGGGTACACCTTCTATCACAGATCCGAAGGCAAGACTTTTGTTGCTAAATTCGGAGTTTTTCTAGAGAAGGAGTTTCTCTCGAAAGAAGTGAGTGGGAGAAAAGTAGAACTTGATGAGGTAACTGTACCTGCTCCCTTATTGGAAAGTAGTACATCACAGAAACCGGTTTCTGTGACACCTACACCAATTAGTGAGGAAGCTAATGATAATGATCATGAAACTTCAGATCAAGTTACTACCGAACCTCGTAGATCAACCAGAGTAAGATCCGCACCAGAGTGGTACGGTAATCCTGTTCTGGAAGTCATGCTACTAGATCATGATGAACCTACGAACTATGAAGAAGCGATGGTGAGCCCAGATTCCGCAAAATGGCTAGAAGCCATGAAATCTGAGATGGGATCCATGTATGAGAACAAAGTGTGGACTTTGGTTGACTTGCCCGTTGATCGGCAAGCAATTGAGAATAAATGGATCTTCAAGAAGAAGACTGACGCTGACGGTAATGTTACTGTCTATAAAGCTCGACTTGTTGCAAAAGGTTTTCGACAAGTTCAAGGGATTGACTACGATGAGACCTTCTCACCCGTAGCGATGCTTAAGTCTGTCCGAATCATGTTAGCAATTGCCGCATTTTATGATTATGAAATTTGGCAAATGGATGTCAAAACTGCATTCCTGAATGGATTTCTGGAAGAAGAGTTGTATATGATGCAACCAGAAGGTTTTGTCGATCCAAAGGGAGCTAACAAAGTGTGCAAGCTCCAGCGATCCATTTATGGACTGGTGCAAGCCTCTCGGAGTTGGAATAAACGCTTTGATAGTGTGATCAAAGCATTTGGTTTTGTACAGACTTTTGGAGAAGCCTGTATTTACAAGAAAGTGAGTGGGAGCTCTGTAGCATTTCTGATATTATATGTGGATGACATATTATTGATTGGAAATGATATAGAATTTCTGGATAGCATAAAGGGATACTTGAATAAGAGTTTTTCAATGAAAGACCTCGGTGAAGCTGCTTACATATTGGGCATTAAGATCTATAGAGATAGATCAAGACGCTTAATTGGACTTTCACAAAGCACATACCTTGACAAGTTTTGAAGAAGTTCAAAATGGATCAAGCAAAGAAAGGGTTCTTGCCTGTGTTACAAGGTGTGAAGTTGAGTAAGACTCAATGTCCGACCACCGCAGAAGATAGAGAGAAAATGAAAGATGTTCCCTATGCTTCAGCCATAGGCTCTATCATGTATGCAATGTTGTGTACCAGACCTGATGTGTGCCTTGCTATAAGTCTAGCAGGGAGGTACCAAAGTAATCCAGGAGTGGATCACTGGACAGCGGTCAAGAACATCCTGAAATACCTGAAAAGTACTAAGGATATGTTTCTCGTATATGGAGGTGACAAAGAGCTCATCGTAAATGGTTATGTTGATGCAAGCTTTGACACTGATCCAGACAATTCTAAATCGCAAACCGGATACGTGTTTTTACTAAACGGTGGAGCTGTCAGTTGGTGCAGTTCTAAACAAAGCGTCGTGGTCGGATCTACATGTGAAGCAGAGTACATAGCTGCTTCGCAAGCAGCAAATGAAGGAGTCTGGATGAAGGAGTTCATATCCGATCCAGGTGTCATACTAGTGCATCGGGTCCAATGAAAATATTTTGTGACAATACTGGTGCAATTTCCTTGGCAAAGGAATCCAAATTTCACAAGAGAACCAAGCACATCAAGAGACGCTTCAATTCCATTCGGGATTTAGTCCAAGTGGGAGACATAGAAATTTGCAACATACATACGGATCTGAATGTTGTAGACCCGCTGACTAAGCCTCTTCCATGAGCAAAACATGATCAGCACCAAGGCTCCATGGGTGTTAGAATCATTACTGTGTAATCTAGATTATTGACTCTAGTGCAAGTGGGAGACTGAAGGAAATATGCCCTAGAGGCAATAATAAAGTTATTATTTATTTCCTTATATCATGATAAATGTTTATTATTCATGGTAGAATTGTATTAACCGGAAACATAATACATGTGTGAATACATAGACAAATATAGTGTCACTAGTATGCCTCTACTTGACTAGCCCGTTGATCGAAGATGGTTATGTTTCCTAACCATAGACATGAGTTGTCATTTGATTAACGGGATCACATCATTAGGAGAATGATGTGATTGACTTGACCCATTTCGTTAGCTTAGCACTTGATCATTTAGTTTGTTGCTATTGCTTTCTTCATGACTTATACATGTTCCTATGACTATGGGATTAAGCAACTCCCATTTACCAGAGGAACACTTTGTGTGCTACCAAGCGTCACAACGTAACTGGGTGATTATAAAGGTGCTCTACAGGTGTCTCCGAAGGTACTTGTTGGGTTGGCATATTTCGAGATTAGGATTTGTCACTCCGACTGTCGGAGAGGTATCTCTGGTCCCTCTCGGTAATGCACATCACATAAGCCATGCAAGCATTGCAACTAATAAGTTAGTTGCGGGATGATGTATTACGGAACGAGTAAAGAGACTTGCTGGTAACGAGATTGAACTAGGTATTGAGATACCGACGATCAAATCTCGGGCAAGTAACATACCGATGACAAAGGGAACAACGTATGTTGTTATGCAGTCTGACCGATAAAAGATCTTCGTAGAATATGTAGGAGCCAATATGAGCATCCAGGTTCCGCTATTGGTTATTGACCGGAGACATGTCTCGGTCATGTCTACATTGTTCTCGAACCCGTAGGGTCCGCACGCTTAACGTTACGATGACAGTTTCATTATGAGTTTATATATTTTGATGTACCAAAGGTTGTTCAGAGTCCCGGATGTGATCACGGACAAAACAAGGAGTCTCGAAATAGTCGAGACATAAAGATTTATATATTGGACGACTATATTCGGACATAGGAATGGTTCCGGGAGTTATCGGATATAAAACGGAGTACCGGGGGTTACCGGAACCCCCCCGGGGGGTTAATGGGCCTCATGAGCCCAAAGTGGAGCAGAGGAGGGGCGACCAGGGCAGGCTGCGCGCCCCCTCCCCCTCTAGTCCGAATTGGACAAGGACGGAGGGGCGGCGCCCCCCCTTTCCTTTCTCTCCTCTCTCCCTTCCTTCCCCCTCTCCTAGTTGGACAAGGAAAGGAGGGAGTCCTACTCCCGGTAGGAGTAGGACTCCTCCCTGGAGCGCCTCCTTCTGGCCGGCCGCCCCTCCCCCTTGCTCCTTTATATACGGGGGCACCTCTAGACACAACAATTGATCTTTCAGATCTATTAGCCATGTGCGGTGCCCTCCTCCACCATAATCCTCGATAATATTGTAGCGGTGCTTAGGCGAAGCCCTGCGACGGTAGAACATCAAGATCATCACCACGCCGTCATGCTGACGGAACTCTTCCCCGACATTCTACTGGATCGGAGTCTGGGGATCGTCATCGAGCTGAACGTGTGTTAGAACTCGGAGGTGCCGTAGTTTCGGTGCTTGATCGGTCGGGCCGTGAAGACATACGACTACATCAACCGCGTTGTGCTAACGCTTCTGCTTCCGGTCTACAAGGGTACGTAGACAACACTCTCCCCTCTCGTTGCTATGCATCACCATGATCTTGCGTGTGCGTAGGAAAATTTTGAAATTACTATGTTCCCCAACAGTTATGTGATCCAGTTATGATATCATTGTTGAGAGGACTTGCACTAGTGAAAGTATGAACCCTATGCCTTGTTTCCTAGCATTGCAATACCGTTTACGCTCACTTTTATCACTTGCTACCTTGCTGTTTTTATAATTTCAGATTACAAATACCTTTATCTACTATCCATATACCACTTGTATCACCATCTCTTCGCCGAACTAGTGCACCTATACAATTTACCATTGTATTGGGTGTGTTGGGGACACAAGAGACTCTTTGTTATTTGGTTGCAGGGTTGCTTGAGAGAGGCCATCTTCATCCTACGCCTCCTACGGATTGATAAACCTTAGGTCATCCACTTGAGGGAAATTTGCTACTGTTCTACAAACCTCTGCACTTGGAGGCCCAACAACGTCTACAAGAAGAAGGTTGTGTTGTAGACATCAGTTGCTACCCCGACTGGAGGAAGAAGCGTATGACGCGGCTGATCGGCCACCTCGTGGCCGCGATCGAGAGGCATTCCAGCCAAAAACTCAGCCTGCACCCCGACGCCATTCAAATATAAAGGCATGGGGAAATACGCCAGACCTGCGAGACGTATTGGAGGACAAAGCAAAGCATGCAAGATCGATCTACGGATCACGAGGGCATGCCACTATGCGAGACGATAAACGTCATGCCGGATACAGTAAAAGTAAATCCGGCCGGGCCGAACGCAGCGGGCAAGACCCATTTGAGCTGCGTCGCAATATAGCCCAATACGGAGGCGCCGCACACCCCCTATGCTTCACAGACGAAGTAATGGATCATCAAATCCCAGAGGGTTTCAAACCCGTAAATATCGAATCATACAACGGCACAACAGATCCTGCGGTATGGATCGAGGATTTCCTCCTCCACATCAACATGGCCCGCGGTGATGACTTACACGCCATCAAATACCTCCCACTAAAGCTCAAAGGACCAGCGCGACATTGGCTTAACAGCTTGCCAGCAGAGTCCATTAGCTGTTGGGAAGATCTGGAGGCCGCATTCCTCGACAACTTTCAGGGCACTTATGTGCGACCACCAGATGCCGATGGCTTGAGCCACATAATTCAGCAGCCAGAAGAATCGGCCATGCAATTCTGGACTCGGTTCCTAACAAAGAAAAATCAAATCGTCGACTGTCCGGATGTAGAGGCCCTAGCAGCTTTCAAACACAACATCCGCGACGAGTGGCTAGCCCGGCACCTTGGTCAGGAAAAGCCGAAATCTATGGCAGCCCTCACGACACTCATGACCCTCTTTTGTGCGGGAGAAGACAGCTGGCTGGCTCGCAGTAATAACATATCAAAAAACCATGGTACTTCGGATACCAAGGACGGCAATGGCAGGTCACGTCGAAATAAACATAAGCGCCGCATTAACAGCGACAATACCGAGGATACGATAGTCAATGTCGGATTCAAAGGCTCTAAACCCGGTCAGCAGAAAAAGCCATTTAAAAGGAGCACTCCGGGCCCGTCCAGTTTGGACCGCATACTCGATCGCTCATGCCAAATACACGGCACCCCCGACAAGCCAGCCAACCACACCAATAGGGATTGTTGGGTATTCAAGTAGGCCGGCAAGTTAATTGCCGAAAACAAAGATAAGGGACCACATAGCGATGACGAGGAAGAGCCCCGGTAGCCGAACACCGGTGGACAGAAGAGGTTCCCCCCACAAGTGCGGACGGTGAACATGATATACGCAACCCACATCCCCAAGAGGGAGCGGAAGCGTGCGCTCAGGGACGTATATGCGTTGGAGCCAGTCGCTCCAAAGTTCAACCCATGGTCCTCCTGTCCGATCACCTTCGATCGCAAGGACCACCCCACTAGTATCCGTCATGGAGGATTTGCCGCACTAGTCCTAGACCCAATCATTGACGGATTTCACCTCACTCGAGTCCTTATGGATGGAGGCAGCAGCCTGAACCTGCTTTATCAGGACATAGTGCGCAAAATGGGTATAGACCCCTCAAGGATCAAACCCACAAAAACGACCTTTAAAGGCGTCACTCCTGGTGTAGAGGCCCATTGCACAGGCTCAATTACACTGGAAGTGGTCTTCGGATCCCCGGATAACTTCTGAAGCGAAGAATTAATCTTCGATATAGTCCCGTTCCATAGTGGCTATCATGCACTGCTCGGGAGAACCACATTTGCGAGATTCAATGCGGTAACGCATTATGCATACCTCAAGCTCAAGATGCCAGGACCTCGGGGGGTCATCACAGTTAATGGAAACACAGAGCGCTCTCTCCGCACGAAGGAGCACACTGCGGCCCTCGCAGCAGATGTGCAAAGCAGCCTCTCAAGGCAATCCACCAGTTCGGCGTTTCAAGACCCGGACACCTTCAAGCGCGCTTGGAGTAATCGGCAACTAGACCGCCTGGCATGATCTGAGCTCGTGTAGCAATGCGGCCCCCACCCCAGCTGTAACGCCCTTGATGCGGCTATAGCTCCCACGTGTCGAGGCACGACTTAGAGACATAACCGCATTGAAAGCAATGTCGCAAGTTAGGCAATCATCACAACATCCCATGTAATATATAATAAAAGGGGGAGATACATAGTTGGCTTACACTCGCCACATCACATCGAAATACATAAATAACATCCATCATTCAAACACTCATGGCCCGACTATGGCGCCAAAATAGAAAAGAACCCAACATGCGACAAGTCCCCGAATCAAACCCCAACTAGGCACCACTACTGATCATCAGGAAAAGACACGTAGTAACGCTGAGAGTCTTCGTCGAACTCCCACTTGAGCTCGTACTCGTCACCTGGAGCGGAATCACCTGGACCTGCATCTGGAGTTATAGTATCTGTGAGCCACAGGGACTCAGCAATCTCGCACCCTCGCGATCAAGACTATTTAAGCTTATAGGAAGGGTAAGGCAAATATATGTGGAGATGCAGCAAGCGACTAGCATATATGGTGGCTATCTTATTCGCAAAAGAGAGCGAGAAGAGAAGGCAAAGCGCGAGCGAGAAACTAGAGAGCAACCTGCGCAAACATTACTCCAACACCGTGTCCACTTCCCGGACTCCGCCGAGAAGAGGCCATCACGGTAACACACTCAGTTGATTCATTTTAATTAATTAAGGTTCAAGTTATCTACAACCGGACATTAACAAATTCCCATCTGCCCATAACCGCGGGCACGGCTTTCGAAAGTTCAATCCCTGCAGGGGAGTCCCAACTTAGCCCATGACAAGCTCTCACGGTCAACGAAGGAATAGACCTCCACCCGAGACACACCGATCAGACTCGGCATCCCGGTACAACAAGACATTTCGACAGGTTAAAACAAGACCAGCAACACCGCCCGAATGTGCCGACAAATCCCGATAGGAGCTGCACATATCTCTTTCTCAGAGCACACTCAGATTGTCTAAACTTCCGGTAGGCCAGCCCAGAGTTGCCCCTGGTAGCCACCGGCGGCTGACGGTTTGGACCAACACTCAGAGGAGCACTGGCCTGGGGGGTTAAAATAAGATGACCCTTGAGTCTACAGAACCCAAGGGAAAGAAAAGGCTAGGTGGCGAATGGTAAAACCAATGTTGGGCATTGCTGGAAAAGCTTTAATCAAGGCGGAATATCAAGGGGTTCCCATTATAACCCAACCGCGTAAGGAACGCAAAAATCCGGGAACATAACACCGATATGACGGAAACTAGGGCGGCAAGAGTGGAACAAAACACTAGGCGAGAGGCCGAGCCTTCCACCCTTTACCAAGTATATAGATGCATTAAGATAACATAGCAATATAATGATATCCCAACAAGTAAATAAAAGATGTTCCAACAAGGAACGGCCTCCAATCTTCACCTGCAACTAGCAACGCTATAAGAGGGGGGCTGAGCAAAGCGGTAACATAGCCAATCAACGGTTTGCTAGGACAAGGTGGGTTAGAGGTTTGACATGGCAATTGGGAGGCTGACAAGCAAATGGTAGGCATCGTAGCATTGGCATAGCAAAGAGCGAGCAAACTAGCATAGCAAAGATAGTAGTGATTTCGAGGGTATGATCATCTTGCCTGCACAGTTGTCAGAGTTGACTAGATCCTCACAAGCAAACTCAACGGGCTCCTCAGTAGCGAACTCGTCTCCCGGCTCTACCCAACAAGACAAACAAGCAACAAGGATACAATCAACCACGTGCAAGACCAAGCAATATGATGAAATGATAATATGCTATGCGGGATGCGATGCGGGATGCAAAATGTAAGATATGACAGGAAATGCATGAACCTGGCCTCAACTTGGAATTCCAAGGGTGCCACTAGAAAGATGAGATGAAATCGCTTGAAAACGATATAAATAACGCCGGAATCGGAGTTACGGTTTGGAAATGGCAAGCGATTCAAAAATGACACCGGTCTGCGATTTACAGCAAGTAGGCATCTAAATGCAACGAAATGAACATGCTACAGCACCCAAACATGACAACAAAATGCATGGCAGGGATGCACACAAGATGCTTAACAAAATACTAGCACTGAGCCATGGCCAATTCATCCGTTATGAGGTTCAAACAAGCATGGCAAAAACGCAAATGCAAAACAGATCTCAGACTTAGTGAAATTAACACTTGTCTGGAATTTCAGATCACGAAGCCCTCTTCGGAGCAGCAAAACAACATGATACATGACCTGATTAAGACAAGTAAGGACATGGCATGGAGCTACTCAACAAGCTTAACAAAAGACCCAAAGTGACCTGGGGCCAAAAGGGTTCACAAAATATACTAACGGGCACACGAACATAGCTAAAACACAATCAGTTTTCAGACTTAGTGAAAACTGAGACATGCTGAAATATAACTCACGAAGGCATGTAAACGAGCTCAATGCACTCACTACGGTGCAAGTCATGGCAAGGCAAGCATACATCCATTAAGAAGGCACAAAATTCTAGCTAGACATGGCAAGAACAATGGCATAGCATGCACGGATCAACTACAATAGCAATGGCAAAATCGCAAACAATTTGACGATCTGCCCAGATTCACAACAAAGCAAAAGTAGAGCTCGATTGACTCAAGCTAGGGTGCTCCATAATTGCAAGTAAAACACGGATGGATAGAGTATAACATGATTAACAAAACTCCTTTACTGATTATCCTCAAAAGAGGCATGGATCACTAGGAAACAAGCTGAACATATGGCATCAAGAACTAAATAATCCCAGACTTGGTGAAAACTACTAAGTCTTTGAAAACAGATTTACCGGGTGCCTCACTTTGCAAGCTTGCACAAGTCACCACACACATCACAAAAATGCATGGGTTGCACCTCTGGAAAGAAGACAAAATCCTTAACAAAACATATAAAGGACTCATGGGCATATCATGCACACAATAATCATGGCAAAAATGACAGAGTCTAAGATGAACTAGCAGATCTGACAATTAACTCACGAAGCCTCCTTCTAGCAGAATTTCGGGCATCAAGATGAACTCAAATGAAAATGATGCAATGGAATGAAATTATGTACTCGTCGGGACGAACATTTTGATATACTATATGTCCAAAACGGAGATACGGATGCGGAGATACAACAGGTCAAAGTAGGCATAAAAAATTAGGGTTCGGAGGGAAAAAGTCAACCCAAACAAGATTGGATCTCAGATCCGGCGTGCACTATAGCAGGGCGCGGGGATCGAGGATGACCGGCCGGAGAGCTCGCCGGAGTGGAAGCCGAGGAGGAGGCCGGGGCGCCGGATCCGGCCTCGGGCCGCGGGGAGGCGACGGCGGCGAGGGGTGAGGGCGGCGGCGAGGCTCGGCGTGGTGGTGGAGGTGGCCGGCGATGACCTGCGGCGGCGGGGCGGCGAAGCCCGGCGATGGCACTCGCGGTGGCCGGCGTTGAAGGACCCGCCGGCTCGGGCAGGGACGAGCAGGCGCGGGCGGCGCGGCGAACCCTGGCGGCTCGGGCGCGGGGCGATGAAGATGGGCCTGGGAGGGCCGGCTGCGGGCTCCCCGGGCCTTGGCGGCGGCAGGCGGCGGTACAGGCCACGTGGCGATGCGGGATAGGGCGGCGGCGGTGTGTCCGGCCGGGTCGGACAATGTCCGGCCGGCGCGAGGGGATTTAGGGTTTCGAGAGGGGGAGAGAGATCCGAAAACGGGGGGGGGGGTATTTATAGGCATAAGTGGAGCTAGGAGAGTCCAAATGAGGTGTGGTTTTCGGCCACGCGATCGTGATAGAATGCCCTAGGAGATGGAGCAGAGTTTGGTGGGTTTTGGGCTGCAACACACACGAGGCCTTTTCGGTCCCTCGGTTAACCATTGGAGTATCAAACGAAGTCCAAATGATACGAAACTTGACAGACGGTCTACCGGTAGTAAACCAAGGCCGCTTGGCAAGTCTCGGTCCAATCCGGAAATGTTTAATCCCCAAACACGAAAGAAAGCTAAAAATGACCACCGGAGGAGAACGAAGCGCCGGAATGCAAAACGGACAACAGGGAAAATGCTCGAATGCATGAGATGAACACGTATGCAAATGCGATGCACATGATGACATGATATGAGATGCATGAAAACGAAAACAACACACGGAGACAAAGACCCGAACCCGAGAAATAAATATAACTTAACGCCGTAAACGACAAGAGTTGGAGTACAAATTGGGAAAGTTACATCCGGGGTGTTACACCAGCCCAAGCCAAACGGCGAGATTCGTGCCACGCGTACATAATTACGCATTAAAAATACCATGGGCACAGGCGGGGAGGGGGGCACAACTACGGCACACCCCAATACGCGGCTTAAACCGCACTAGGGGCTTCCCGCTTTGTTATTTTTCTCTTTCAGGACTTTAATCTCTGGAAATCCTGTCCGGCAGCATGATTGCCGAACACATGATGCGGCAACCAAGGAGGCAGAAAGCTACGTTACACCACAGAACTCCCAGGTGGATTACGATAACGAGTGAAATATTTTCTTTAATACTATTCCTCAGCTTGCCCTTGGAAGGGACATAGTCCTACTTTTTGCTTATCGCACTATCTGTATCATTTCGCTTTAACGCACCTTTTTTAATAAACAATTCATAGCATTAAGACTATTATTGCATTCTTATTCTTTTATATGTATGTGTTCATTAATGACACCTTGCAACCGTACACTTTGGTACGGCCAATACACCAGGGGCTTAAGTACCCCACAATATGGTGTGAGAAGTCCGAACACTTTCACAAGTGCGACACCCCGAACTTATAGCATTATATGCATCAGCTCCGAATCATGTCTTTGGTCAAATGTTGGGTTTGCCCGGCTCCTATGTTTTGGTACCTTACGTTCCACTCTATCGGCTAAGGTAGCACTAGGAGAACTACTGCGATTGTGCCCTGGTTCTGCTGGGCTAAGCACCTCAGTAGAGAAAGCTAAAACTGACTGTCATGACAAGGCGAGAGACTGGTCGTTGTTCGGCGAGGTTTCGAGTCCCTAAAGACTTATGCCGCTTAGAGCGAGGAGCCAGTCCTGTCCGGCTTAAAGGCGTGTATCGCGCCCCGAATTCGGCCTTTCGAATACCAGGGGCTTCACCGAAATTTAAAATTATAGAATTCTATGGCTAAGTGAGAGTGATAAAGCATTATTAGTCTGGTTGCCTTGTTCGCTGTGCTGAGCACCTCCCTCGAAGGACCCAAAAATGGGAACAAGAGTGCTCAGGTTTATCCCGAACACCCCAGCACTAGCGGCATGGGGGCAGAAGCTGAGGACTATCCATCTCTCAGATTGGATAAACAGCCAAACAGAAGGTAATATTTAATATTCAAACAAGTGTTGCATAGCGCATATGAAACAAGTTTTCATCATACAGGATCACACGAGCAAATTCATTCAAATATTACATCTTTTGTACACTCGTCCGCTACAAGACGGGCACCCTTTAGCACACCCTCATAGTACATCTTAGGCTGGCGATGCTCCTTGCCCTCCGGCGGCCCTTCCTTGATCAGCTTCACGGCGTCTAGCTTGGCCCATTGCACCTTCACACAGGCGAAAGCCCGGCGTGCACCTTCGATGCAGACGGACCGCTTGACGACTTCCAGCCGTGGGCAGGCATCCACAAGTCGCCTCACCAGGCCAAAGTAGCTGTTCGGAAGGGCGTCGTCAGGCCACAGCCGGACTATAAATCCCTTCATGGCCTGTTCGGCCGGCTTGTGTAGCTCGACCAGCTGTTTCAGCTGGTCGCTCATAGGCACCAGGTGTTCGGTCCCAGTATACTGAGACCAGAACAGCTTCTCTATTGAGCTTCCCTCCTCGGCCTGGTAAAACTATGCGGCATCCGACACGCTGCGGGGCAAATCTGCGAATGCTCCTGGAGAGCTCCGGATCCGGGTAAGTAATAGGTAATTTACTTTCACATGCTTGCTTTGCATATAGAATGCCTTACCCGCCGCTATTTTCTTCATCGCGTCAATCTCCTGGAGGGCCTTTTGGGCTTCGACCTTGGCACTCTTTGCGCTCTCGAGGGCCGCGGCAAGCTCAGACTCTCGCGTCTTCGAGTCAAGCTCCAACGCCTAGCACTTCATCACGAGAGCCTGGAGCTCTTGCTGCACCTCGCCCACCCGAGCCTCTTGCCTTTCCCACTCGGTGTGCTCCTTGGGCGCTTTATCTTCGGCCTCGGACAACGCTTGCTTTAGGGTTGCCACTTTGGTCGTGGCCCCTGGCAAATTCATGATGATCCTATCATTTTGCAATCGCATTCTTTTTATACATATCCATAGACTAGGTACTACTTACCTTTGTTCTCCTCGAGCTGCCTCTTGGCAAGGCTGAGCTCGTCCTTGGACCCTTTAAGGTCCTGCTTCAGTGCAGCGACCTCCGCAGTCAGTGCGGCAGATGCCAGCAACGAAGCCTGCATACGCATATTGACATACTTATATTAGACTCCTGTGATATTGTTTGATCCTCTGTTCGGATTTTCTTTGTGAACACCGAACAGAGCATCAGGGGCTACTGTCTATGCGGTAATATTTTTCCTATATTTTAAACACTTACCTCAAAGCCTGTTAGAAGGCTGGCACGTGCTTTAGTCAATCCTCTCTTGGCGGACTGAACCTTCTGGACCACCGCACTCATAATAGTATGGTGCTCCTCGTTGATGGAAGCCCTGCGAAGCGCTCCCAGCAGATTGTCCGGCGCCTCTCGATGGACAGAGGTCACCGGCACAGGCGTCTTGCCCCTCTTGGAAGGAGGCCGCCTGCCCGAGTCCGGAACCACTGGAGGTTCCGGCACGGTGTTCGGCTAAGGGCCGAACTCGGATCCCTCAGGGGCCTTTTTCCCTCTGCTCCCGGAGTCCGGAAGGTCGCCTTGAGGCGCCTCCAGGACTGTCTCCCCTCGACCCGGTGCCTCTTGAGACAATACCTCGGCGTCGTCCACATGGCAAGGGGAGGTGGCAGTCGGAAGTGGATCGCTATCCATATCCAACGAGCCCAGGGAGCCATCCGACGATACATCAATACAGGCTCATGGCGGCCTACATAATCATATTCGGCGTTAGGGGAAGCAGTGCGACGAGGGAATGCTATGAGTTACTCTGGTATCCGAATACTTATGACTTCGCCAGGGGCTTGGCCCTGAGAAGCCACTCGTCTTTGCCTTCGGCGGCGATGGTGGAACTGTCCGGAAGGAGAGTCCTTCCCTTCTTGGATCCTTCGGCCTCCCCAGTTGGGGCGGCCTTCCTTTTCTTGTCTCCCCCAACTAAAGGGGGAGCATCTTCTTCTTCCTCCTCGTCTTCGGGGGAGGAGTGTGTCACAGAGTTATCAGACGATGAGTCCGATGACGCCTGGCGTCGGGAACTCTTTCGGCTTCCCTTGGCCTTCTTGGTCTTCTCTGGCACCTTGTAAGGAGCCGGAGTCAGCATCTTCGTCAGGAGAGCGTCTGTTGGGCCTTCGAGCAAAGGAGCCGGACAGTCGATCTATCCGGCCGTCTCCTGCCAGTCATGTCAAAGGTACGAGAGCTTAGATCCCGCATAGAGTCAAACTATGTAAAACAAGTATCCCGTGAGAGGTTAAACAGCTTACCGCGTTGGCTAGGCGCTTCGCGCAGAATCCGCGATCCTCAGTAGTGGGAGGGGGAACCTCGACACCCTTGAATAGCACCTTCCAGGCATCCTCGTGAGTTGTGTCGAAGAGCCTGTTTAGAGTTCGGTGCTGGGCCGGGTCGAACTCCCACAAGTTGAACGCCCGTTGTTGGCACGGAAGGATCCGGCGGATGAGCATGACCTGGACTACGTTGACAAGTTTGAGCTTCTTGTTCACCATGTTTTGAATACATGTTTGGAGTCCGGTCAGCTCTCCCGAACTACCCTAGGACAGGCCCTTCTCTTGCCAGGAGGTGAGCCACGTGGGGATGCCAGATCGGAACTCGGGGGCCGCTGCCCATTTAGGGTCACGCGGCTCGGTGATGTAGAACCACCCCGATTGCCACCCCTTTACGGTCTCCACGAAGGAGCCCTCGAGCCATGTGACGCTGGGCATATTGCCCACCATGGCGCCTCCGCACCCGCCTGGCGGCCACTCACTACCATTGTCTTGACATTAAAGGTCTTTAGCCATAAGCCGAAGTGGGGCTTGATGCAGAGGAAGGCCTCGCACACGACGATAGACGCCGAGATGTTGAGGATGAAGTTTGGGGCCAGATCGTGGAAATCCAGGCCATAGTAGAACATGAGCCCTCGGACGAATGGGTGGAGAGGGAATCCCAGTCCATGGAGGAAATGGGTAAGGAACACTACCCTCTCATGGGGCCTGGGGGTGGGGATGAGCTGCCCCTCATCTGGGAGCCGGTGCGCGATATCGTCGGGCAGGTATCCGACTCTCCTCAGCTTCTTGATGTGTCCCTCCATAATGGAGGAGACCATCCACCTGCCTCCCGCTCCGGACATGGTTAGAGAAGGTTGAGGTGGGAAGTGCGGACTTGGGCGCTGGAGCTCGAGTGTGCGAAAATGGATGAGCAAAGGAGGAAGAAGGCGTGGATGAAAAGGTGAATCATTATCCCTTTATATGGGCGTCCGAAAACTATGCGCCCCCACTAGCCTGGTAAAACTCGCTTATCCCCCAAGTGCCGTAATCGATGGTGTGGTTGGGTTACCCACGCCTGTATTGATGAGTATCCCATGATAAGAGGACACGATCTCTGCTTTGACAAGACGTGTCAAAAAACTGCCTCACATTATGTGCGGGGCTAGTTAAAGGAAACGGTTCGAATAATCACCGGGCCATGGCATAATGTCATGTTGCCAAAACGCGTCAGCAGATTAGATTTGTGGAAATGTTATTCTCTCTACGGAGGTATGTGCAACTTATTTTGCAGGGTCGGACACTATCCTTGTATTCAAGCTCTTCTGTGATATGTTCGGAGGAGGAACCCGCCTTGCAATGCCGAAGACAACACTGCGCACCGGACTCATTGTCATTGAAGCCTGGTTCAGGGGCTACTGAGGGAGTCCGGGATTAGGGGTCTCCGGACAGCCGGATTATATCCTTTGACCGGATTGTTGGACTATGAAGATACAAGATTGAAGACTTTGTCTCGTGTCCGGATGGGACTCTACTTGGCGTGGAAGGCAAGCTAAGCAATACGGATATGTATATCTCCTCCTTTGTAACCGACCTTGTGTAACCCTAACCCTCTCCGGTGTCTATATAAACCGGGGGGGTTTAGTCCGTAGGACACAATAACATACAATCATACCATAGGCTAGCTTCTAGGGTTTAGCCTCTCTGATCTCGTGGTAGATCTACTCTTGTACTACCCATATCATCAATATTAATCAAGCAGGATGTAGGGTTTTACCTCCATCAAGAGGGCCCGAACCTGGGTAAAACATCGTGTCCCCTGCCTCCTGTTACCATCCGCCTTATACGCACAGTTCGGGACACCCTACCCGAGATCCGCCGGTTTTGACACCGATAGTCACTTTCACCATGTTGGTTTGATTTGTGTTTGCTACTTTGGTAATTTGATATGTGGGTGGACCGGTGCTTAGGTGTTGTTCTTACTTGAACAGACCTCCTACTTATGATTAACCCTCCCGCAAGCATCCGCAACTATGAGAAAAGTATTAAGAATAAATTATAACCTTTTTGCACCTCCTACTTTGATAATTTTTATTGCTTTTTTGCACCGATGACAACTTACTTGAGGGATCTTGCTCAATCCCTAGGTAGGTATGGTGGACTCTTGAAAATAAGATTTGGGTTTAAGATTTTTTGGATGCACAAGTAGTATCTCTACTTAGTGCAGAATTTTTGGCTAGCAAAGATAGGGGGCAAGCACCACATGTTAAAGGATCCATGACAATATGACTTATGTGAATATAAACAAACATAAACCATTAAGTTGTCTTCCTTGTACAACGTCAACAATTTTGGCATATAATATTTTGATGAGGGCTCACAATCACAAAAGATTTCTAGGATAATATATTTATATGTGAATCTTCTCTTCCCTTATTAATTCTTTCATGAGTTGCATCATTGACTAATGCTATGTTTGTCAATCTCTAATAAAATTTTCTACCTATACTTTTCCTTATGTGGTGCCATCACCTACCATAAGATTAGTATATGATCTTTTTAATTTATTTCCTTTCTTTAATTTATTTCCTTTCTCTTTTTCTTCCTTATTTCTTTTCTTTTATTTGCAACATGAAAGTAAAGAAAGCAAAAACTCAAACTAACTTTATTATATATCTTGCACACGATTAAAAGGATAGATCACTAAGTAAATTCTCAAAGAAGAAAGGATCGAACTAAACTTTTATTCATCTAAAGCAAAAGATTGAACTAAAATAAGTAAAGGCAAAAAGATAGTGGAATGATACGATACCGGGGCACCTCCCCCAAGCTTTGCGGAAGCCAAGGGGAGTGCCCATACCCGATACTCAGTTCTCCTTTGGTGATGAAGAAGAAGGTGGTGGTGAAGAGATCTTGTCCTCAGATTTCCATGGCAGCGGTCCACCATCATAAGAAGAGGAGTGAGTCTCATGGGTCCTGCAACTAGCAGCCAAACTCATACCTTTAAACCTCGCCTCATATTCAAAGACTTGGTTTTGGAGATCATCGATCTGGCTTTGGAGGAAGTTGATTTGCTCGTTGAGGGTGAAGACGATGTCCTTCATGGGCTTGCCATCCACCTTGAGATCATGGGAGAGGTCCGTGATCATGAGGTGATTGGTGTTGAGTCCACGCTCCACCATGCCCTTGCACCGGAAGACATCTTGTTCCATAGCTTCAAGCCTGGCCTGCACGGTTCCCGTCCCCCTGGGACATGGCACATCGCGAAGGTGAAGCACCCCCTCGTGAATCTAGATGATCTGAGGGTGCTGCACCACCTCCCGCAGATATGGGTTGATGACGTTCTTGAAGAACTTGTCCTTGGAGGAGCTTGAAGCAGCCATGGTAGATGGGATCTGACAGAAAACAACAAGGAAAAGAAAAATAGTAGATTTCTCCATGATACGATGATTAACAGGTTCGGGGAGTATATATAGATTTTTTATCTTGGGGGACAAGCAAACTATAGAAAAACAAAGTCCGAAAGGTGTCCCGGGTGGGCACAACCCACCTGGGCATGCCAGGCAAGCATGGCGCGCCCTGGTGTCTTGTGCCCACCAGGGTACGCTTCTTGGAAGTTTCTTATTTTCCTATTTTTCTAAATATTCCAAAACTGACAAAAAATATTTTTGTGGATTTTTCAGAGTCCGTTTACTTACCGTATCACATACCTCCTTATTTTCACGATTTTGGAGTGTTCCGGAAGGACTCTTTTATGTGTTCTTCCGGTGTCAAAGTATGGATAATATTACTTTCAACATTAATGGGCGTACCTGAGATATAATGTTTTATTCGTTGCCCATTGACAACCTTTGGGTTTGTACCTTCGGCATAGGGGCCTTCCCATTTTGATGGCTCCAGACCGATAAACCTCCTCGATAACATAGGGGCCTTCCCATTTTGAGAGGAGTTTTCCTGCAAAGAATCTAAAATGAGAGTTGTACAAAAGAACATATTCTCCGACTTTAAACTCACGCTTTTGGATTCTTTTGTCATGCCATCTTTTAACTTTTTCTTTGAATTTGTTTGCATTTTCATAAGCTTGCGTTCTCCATTCATCTAAAGAACTAATATCAAATAACCTCTTTTCACCAGCAAGTTTAAAATCATAGTTGAGCTCTTTGATTGCCCAATATGCTTTATGTTCTAACTCAAGAGGCAAATGACAAGTTTTTCCATAAACCATTTTATAAGGAGACATACCCATAGGATTTTTATATGATGTTCTATAAGCCCAAAGTGCATCATCTAATTTCTTAGACCAATTCTTCCTGGACCTATTGACAGTCTTTTGCAAAATTAATTTTATTACTCTATTGCTAAGTTCAACTTGACCACTAGACCGAGGATGATAAGGTGATGCGATTCTATGGTTAACATCATACTTGGCAAGCATCTTACGGAAAGCACCATGAATAAAGTGTGAACCACCATCAGTCATTAAATATGTAGGGACTCCAAACCTTGGGAAAATAACTTCCTTAAGCATTTTAATAGATGTGTTGTGATCAGCACTACTGGTTGAAATAGCTTCTACCCATTCAGTAACATAATCAACAACAACCAAAATATGTGTATACCCATTAGAGGAAGAAAACGGTCCCATGTAATCAAATCCCCAAACATTTAATGGTTCAACAGTAAGTGAATAGTTCATAGGCATTTATTGACGCTTACCGATATTGCCTATAATTCTTTGACATTCATCAGAAGACAAGATGAACTTTCGGGCAGCCTTGAAGAGAGTAGGCCAATAAAATCCAGATTGCAATTGTTGGGGAGCGTAGTAATTTCAAAAAAATTCCTATGCACACGCAAGATCATGGTGATGCATAGCAACAAGAGGGGAGAGTGTGTCCACGCACCCTCGTAGACCGAAAGCAGAAGCGTTAGCACAATGCGGTTGATGTAGTCGTACGTCTTCACGATCCGACCGATCAAGCACGAAACACATGACACCTCCGAGTTATGCACACGTTCAACTCAATGACGTCCCTCGAACTCCGTCTAGCCGAGCTTTGAGGGAGAGTTTCGTCAGCACGACGGCGTGGTGACGATGATGATATTCTACCGACGCAGGGCTTCGCCTAAGCACCGCTATGATATGACCGAGGTGGATTATGGCGGAGGGGGGCACCGCATACGGCTAAAAGATCTAAGAGATCAATTGTTGTATCTATGGGGTGCCCCCCCTCCGTATATAAAGGGGGGAGGAGGAGGGGGCCGGCCAAGAGGAGGAGGCGCACCCAAGGGGGGGGGGCAATCCTACTCCAAGTAGGTTTTGCCCCCCTTTCCTATTCCAACTAGGAGAAGGGGGAAGGAGGAGGTGGAGAGAAGGAAGGAGAAGGGGGCCGTCGCCCCCTTCACTTTTCCAATTCAGATTGGGGCAAGGGGGGCCACGCGCCACCTCATGCTGCCTCTCCTCTTCCACCACTTTGGGCCCATGAGGCCCAATAACCCCCGGGGGGTTCTGGTAACCCCCCGGTACTCCAGTATATATCCGATAACCCCCGGAACCATTCCGGTGTCCGAATATAGTCATCCAATATATCAATCTTCATGTCTCGACCATTCTGAGACTCCTCGTCATGTCCGTGATCACATCCGGGACTCCGAACTACCTTCGGTACATCAAAACACATAAACTCATAATATGACTGTCATCGAACTTTAAGCGTGCGGACCCTACGGGTTCGAGAACTATGTAGACATGACCGAGACACGTCTCCGGTCAATAACCAATAGTGGAACCTGGATGCTCATATTAGCTCCTACATATTCTACGAAGGTCTTTATCGGTCAAACCGCATAACAACATATGTTGTTCCCTTTGTCATCGGTACGTTACTTGCCCGAGATTTGATCGTCGGTATCTCAATACCTAGTTCAATCTCGTTACCGACAAGTCTCTTTACTCGTTCCGTAATACATCATCCCACAACTAACTCATTAGTTACTATGCTTGCAAGGCTTAAGTGATGTGTATTACCGAGTGGGCCCAGAGATACCTCTCCGACAATCGGAGTGACAAATCCTAATCTCAAAATACGCCAACCCAACAAGTACCTTTTGAGACACTTGTAGAGCACCTTTATAATCACCCAGTTACG
The DNA here is from genome assembly GCF_018294505.1 of Triticum aestivum. NCBI lineage: Eukaryota > Viridiplantae > Streptophyta > Magnoliopsida > Poales > Poaceae > Triticum > Triticum aestivum. The sequence continues at coordinate 575,426,620 of NC_057806.1, forward strand.
TTGTGACGTTTGGTAGCACACAAAGTGTTCCTCCGGTAAACGGGAGTTGCATAATCTCATAGTCGTAGGAACATGTATAAGTCATGAAAAAAGCAATAGCAACAAACTAAACGATCAAGTGCTAAGCTAACGGAATGGGTCAAGTCAATCACATCATTCTCCTAATGATGTGATCCCGTTAATCAAATGACAACTCTTTGTCTATGGCTAGGAAACATAACCATCTTTGATCAATGAGCTAGTCAAGTAGAGGCATACTAGTGACACTCTGTTTGTCTATGTATTCACACATGTATCATGTTTCTGGTTAATACAATTCTAGCATGAATAATAAACATTTATCATGATATAAGGAAATAAATAATAACCTTATTATTGCCTCTAGGGCATATTTCCTTCAGTCTCCCACTTGCACTAGAGTTAATAATCTAGTTCACATCTTTATGTGGTTAGTTCACATCTCCATGTGAATAATACCCAAAGGGTTTACTAGAGTCTATAATCTAGTTCACATCTCCATGTGAATAATACCCAAAGGGTTTACTAGAGTCTATAATCTATTTCACATTGCTATGTGATTAACACCCAAAGAGTGGTCATGTTTTGCTTGTGAGAGAAGTTTAGTCTACGGGTTTGCAACATTCAGATTCGTATGTATTTCACAAATTTCTATGTCTACAATGCTCTGCGCGGAGCTACTCTAGCTAATTGCTCCCACTTTCAATATGTATCCAGATTGAGACTTAGAGTCATCTAGATCGATGTAAAAAGCTTGCATCGACGTAACTCTTTACGACAAACTCTTTTATCACCTCCATAACCGAGAAATATTTCCTTAGTCCTCTAAGGATAATTTTGACCCTTGTCCAGTGATCTACTCCTACATCACTATTGTACTCCCTTGCCAGAAAGATGCTAAGGTATACAATAGGACTGGTAAACAACATAGCATACTTTATAGAACCTATGACTGAGGCATATGGAATGACTTATCATTCTCTTTCTATTTTTTGCTGTGGTCGGGTTTTGAGTCTTTACTCAACTTCACACCTTGCAACACAGGCAAGAACTCCTTTTTGACTGTTCCATTTTGAACTACTTCAAAATCTTTTCAAGGTATGTACTCATTGAAGTAACTTATCAGGCATCTTAATCTATCTCTATAGATCTTGATGCTCAATGTGTAAGTAGCTTCATCGAGGTCTTTCTTTGAAAAACTCCTTTCAAATACTCCTTTATGCTTTCCAGAAAATTCTACATTCTTTCCGATCAACAATATGTCATTCACATATACTTATCAGAAATGTTGTAGTGCTCCCACTCATTTTCTGGTAAATACAGGCTTCACCGCAAGTCTGTATAAAACCATATACTTTGATCACTTTATCAAAGCATATATTCTAACTCCGAGATGCTTGCACCAGTCCATAGATGGATCGCTGGAGCTTGCTCACTTTGTTAGCACCTTTAGGGTCGACAAAACCTTCTGGTTGCATCATATACAACTCTTCTTTTTAAGAAATCCATGAAGGAATATAGTTTTGACAATCATTTGCCAGATTTCATAAAATGTGGCAACTGCTAACATGATTCGGACAGACTTTTAAGCATCGATACGAGTGAGAAAATCTCATCGTAGTCAACACCTTGAACTTGTCGAAAACACTTTGCGACAATTCGAGCTTTGTAGATAGTAACACTACTATCAGCGTCCGTCTTCCTCTTGAAGATCCATTTATTCTTAATGACTCACCGATCATCGGGCAAGTCAATCAAAGTCCATACTTTGTTCTCATACATGGATCCAATCTCAGATTTCATGGCCTCAAGCCATTTCACGGAATCTGGGCTCATCATCGCTTCCTCATAGTTCGTAGGTTTGTCATGGTCAATTAACATGACCTCTAGAACAGGATTACCATACCACTCTGGTGCGGATCTCACTCTGGTTGACCTACGAGGATCGGTAGTAACTTGACCTGAAGTTACATGATCATCATCATTAGCTTCCTCACTAATTGGTGTAGGAGTCACAGAAACAGATTTCTGTGATGATCTACTTTCCAATAAGGGAGCAGGTACAGTTACTTCATCAAGTTCTACTTTCCTCCCACTCACTTCTTTCGAGAGAAACTCTTTCTCTAGAAAGGATCCATTCTCAGCAACGAATGTCTTGCCTTTGGATCTGTGATAGAAGGTGTACCCAACTGTCTCCTTTGGGTATCCTATGAAGACACATTTCTCCGATTTGAGTTTGAACTTATCAGGATGAAACTTTTTCTTATAAGCATCGCAACCCCAAACTTTATGAAATGACAACTTTGGTTTCTTGCCAAACCATAGTTCATACGGTGTCGTCTCAATGGATTTAGATGGTGCCCTTTTTAACGTGAATGCAGTTGTCTCTAATGCATAACCCCAAAACTATAGTGGTTAATCAGTAAGAAACATCATAGATCGCACTATATCCAATAATAGTACGGTTATGACGTTCGGACACACCATTATGCTATGGTGTTCCAGGTGGCACGATTTTGTGAAACTATTCCACATTGTTTTAATTGAAGACCAAACTCGTAACTCAAATATTTGTCTCTGCGATCAGATCGTAGAGACTTTATTTTCTTGTTACGATGATTTTCCACTTCACTCTGAAGTTCTTTGAACTTTTCAAATGTTTCAGACTTATGTTTCATCAAGTAGATATACCCATCTCTACTCAAATCATCTGTGAAGGTCAGAAAATAACGATACCCGCCGCGAGCCTCAACACTCATCGGACTGCATACATCAGTATGTATTATTTCCAATAAGTTGGTCGCTTGCTCCATTGTTCCGGAGAACGGAGTCTTAGTCATCTTGCCCATGAGGCATGGTTTGCAAGCATCAAAATGATTCATAATCAAGTGATTCCAAAAGCCCATCAGCATGGAGTTTCTTCATGCGCTTTACACAAATATGACCTAAACGGCAGTGCCACAAATAAGTTGCACTATCATTATTAACTTTGCATATTTTGGCTTCAATATTATGAATATGTGTATCACTATGATCGAGATCCAACGAACCATTTTCATTGGGTGTATGATCATAGAAGGTTTTATTCATGTAAACAGAACAACAATTATTCTCTAACTTAAATGAATAACCGTTTTGCAATAAACATGATCAAATCATATTCATGCTCAACGCAAACACCAAATAACACTAATCCCGAAAGTATAGGGAGTGTGCGATGATGATCATATCAATCTTGGAACCACTTCCAACACACATCGTCACTTCACCCTTAACTAGTCTCTATTCATTCTGCAACTCCCGTTTCGAGTTACTACTCTTAGCAACTGAACCAGTATCAAATACCGAGGGGTTGCTATAAACACTAGTAAAGTACACATCAATAACATGTATATCAAATATAGCATTGTTCACTTTGCCATCCTTCTTATCCGCCAAATATTTGGGGCAGTTCCGCTTCCAGTGACCAGTCCCTTTGCAGTAGAAGCACTTAGTCTCAGGCTTAGGTCCATACTTGGGCTTCTTCACTTGAGCAGCAACTTGCTTGTCGTTCTTCTTGAAGTTCCCTTGCTTTCCCTTTGCCTTTTCTTTAAACTAGTGGTCTTGTTAATCATCAACACTTGATGCTCTTTCTTGATTTCTACCTTCATCGATTTCATCATCATGAAAAACTCGGGAATCATTTACGTCATCCCTTGCATACTATAGTTCATCATGAAGTTATACTAACTTGGTGATGGTGACTAGAGAATTCTGTCAATCACTATTTTATCTGGAAGATTAACTCCCACTTGATTCAAGCGATTGTAGTACCCAGACAATCTGAACACATGCTCACTGATTGAGCTATTCTCCTCCATCTTTTAGCTATAGAACTAGTTGGAGACTTCATATCTCTCAACTCGGGTATTTTCTTGAAATATTAACTTCAACTCCTGGAGCATCTCATATGATCCATGACGTTCAAAATGTCTTTGAAGTCCCGATTCTAAGCTGTTAAGCATGGTGCACTAAACTGTCAAGTAGTCATCGTATTGAGATAGCCAAACGTTCATGACGTCTGCATAGGTCTATCACCTAGCGGTGCATCAAGGACATAAGTCTTCTGTGTGGCAATGAGGATAATCCTCAGATCATGATTTCAATCCGCATCATTGCTACTAACATTTTTCAACTTATTTTTCTCTAGGAACATATCAAAAAATAAAACAGAGGAGCTAAACGCGAGCTATTGATCTACAACATAGATATGCTAATACTACTAGGACTAAGTTCATGATAAATTAAAGTTCAGTTAATCATATTAATTAAGAACTCCCACTTAGATAGACATCCCTCTAATCATCTAAGTGATCACGTGATCCAAATCAACTAAACCATAACCGATCATCACGTGAAATGGAGTAGTTTTCAATGGTGAACATCACTATGTTGATCATATCTACTATATGATTCATGCTCGACCTTTCGGTCTCAGTGTTCCGAGGCCATATCTGCATATGCTAGGCTCGTCAAGTTTAACCTGAGTATTCTGTGTGTGCAACTATTTTGCACCAGTTGTGTTTGAACATAGAGCCTATCACACCCGATCATCACGTGGTGTCTCAGCACAAAGAACTTTTGCAACGGTGCATACTCAGGGAGAACACTTATACCTTGATAATTTAGTGAGAGATCATCTTATAATGCTACCGTCAGTCAAAGCAAGATAAGATGCATAAAAGATAAACATCACATGCAATCAATATAAGTGATAAGATATGGCCATCATCATCTTGTGCTTGTGATCTCCATCTCCGAAGCACTGTCATGATCACCATTGTCACCGGCGTGACACCTTGATCTCCATCGTAGCATCGTTGTCGTCTCGCCAACTATTGCTTCTATGACTATCACTGCCGCTTAGTGATAAAGTAAAGCAATTATAGGGCGATTGCATTGCATACAATAAAGCAACAACCATATGGCTCCTGCCAGTTGCCGATAACTCGGTTACAAAACATGATCATCTCATACAATAAAATATGCCTTGACCATATCACATCACAACATGCCCTACAGAAAAAAGTTAGACGTCCTCTACTTTGTTGTTGCAAGTTTTACGTGGCTGCTACGGGCTGAGCAAGAACCGTTCTTACATACGCATCAAAACCACAACGATAGTTCATCAAGTTAGTGTTGTTTTAACCTTCTCAAGGACCGGGCGTAGCCACACTCGGTTCAACTAAAGTTGGAGAAACCGACACCCGCCAGCCACCTGTGTGCAAAGCACGTCGGTAGAACCAGTCTCGCGTAAGCGTACACGTAATGTCGGTCCGGGCCGCTTCATCCAACAATACCGCCGAACCAAAGTATGACATGCTGGTAAGCAGTATGACTTGTATCGCCCACAACTCACTTGTGTTCTACTCGTGTATATAACATCAACGCATAAAACCTGGCTCGGATGCCACTGTTGGGGAACGTAGTAATTTCAAAAAAATTCCTACGCACATGCAAGATCATGGTGATGCATAGCAACGAGAGGGGTGAGTGTGTCCACGTACCCTCGTAGACCGAAAGCGGAAGCGTTAGCACAACGCGGTTGATGTAGTCGTACGTCTTCAAGATCTGATCGATCAAGCACCGAACGCACGACACCTCCGAGTTATGCACATGTTCAACTCGATAACGTCACTCGAACTCCGATCCAGCCGAGCTTTGAGGGAGAGTTTCGTCAGCATGACGGCGTGGTGACGATGATGATGTTCTACCGACACATGGCTTCACCTAAGCACCGCTATGATATGACCAAGGTAGATTATGGTGGAGGGGGGCACCGGACACGGCTAAAAGATCTAAGAGATCAATTTTTGTATCTATGGTGTGCCCCCTCCGTATATAAAGGGGGGAGGAGGAGGGGGCTGACCAAGAGGAGGAGTCGCGCCCAAGGGGGGGCAATCCTACTCCAAGTAGGTTTTGCCCCCCTTTCCTATTCCAACTAGGAGAAGGGGGAATGAGGAGGTGGAGAGAAGGAAGGAGAAGGGGGCCGCCGCCCCCTTCCCTTTTCCAATTCAGATTGGGGCAAGGGGGGCTGCGCGCCACCTCCTACCGCCTCTCCTCTTCCACCACTTTGGGCCCATGAGGCCCAATAACCCCCGTGGGGGTTCTGGTAACCCCCCCGGTACTCCGGTATATATCCGATAACCCCCGGAACCATTCCGGTGTCCAAATATAGTCGTCCAATATATCAATCTTCATGTCTCGACCATTTAGAGACTCCTTGTCATGTTCGTGATCACATCCGGGACGCCGAACTACCTTCGGTACATCAAAACACATAAACTCATAATATAACTGTCATCGAACTTTAAGCGTGCGGACCCCACGGGTTCGAGAACTATGTAGACATGACCGAGACACGTCTCCGGTCAATAACCAACAGCGGAACCTGGATGCTCATATTGGCTCCTACATATTCTACGAAGATCTTTATCGGTCAAACCGCATAACAACATACGTTGTTCTCTTTGTCATCGGTATGTTACTTGCCCGAGATTCGATCATGGGTATCTCAATACCTAGTTCAATATTGTTACCGGCAAGTCTCTTTACTCGTTCCGTAATACATCATTCTGCAACTAACTCATTAGTTGCTATGCTTGCAAGGCTTAAGTGATGTGTATTACCGAGTGGGCCCAGAGATACCTCTCCGACAATCGGAGTGACAAATCCTAATCTCGAAATACGCCAACCCAACAAGTACCTTTGGAGACACCTGTAGAGCACCTTTATAATCACCTAGTTATGTTGTGATGTTTGGTAGCACACAAAGTGTTCCTCCGGTAAACGGGAGTTGCATAATCTCAGTCATAGGAACATGTATAAGTCATGAAGAAAGCAATAGCAACAAACTAAACGATCAAGTGCTAAGCTAACGGAATGGGTCAAGTCAATCACATCATTCTCCTAATGATGTGATCCCATTAATCAAATGACAACTCTTTATCTATGGCTAGGAAACATAACCATCTTTGATCAGCGAGCTAGTCAAGTAGAGGCATACTAGTGACACTCTGTTTGTCTATGTATTCACACATGTATCATGTTTCCGGTTAATACAATTCTAGCATGAATAATAAACATTTATCATGATATAAGGAAATAAATAATAACTTTATTATTGCCTCTAGGGCATATTTCCTTCAGCAATACCTTGTGAGCAGTTCTATCTCCAGCATGATGCCCTCCATAAGCTTTGGAGTGACATTTCCGTAGAATTTTTCCATGTTCATGCTCAGGTACACAACGTCTAATAATAACATCTACTCCTTATTTATAAAGATGTGGGTCATCCCAAAAGTAGTGTCTTAAACCATAGAAGAATTAATTTTCTTTTGTTGGTATGTAAAGCTAGGTGGTGAATATTTAGCAACAATTTAATTAGCATAATCAGCATACCAAGGAGTATTATGAGCTAACTGCTCATCAGGAAAACTATCATTAATAGGTTGTGGGTCATCAGGCACATTTTCAAGCCTAGATAGATTACCAGCTACGTGGTTCTCAGCTCCTTTTCTATCAATGATATGTAAATCAAATTCTTGTAACAAGAGAACCCACCGAATAAGTCTAGGTTTATTCCATAATATATTTAATAGCAGCATGATCGGTGTGAACAATTACTTTGGAATCAACAATATAAGATCTAAATTTATCACAAGCAAACACCACTGCTAAGAATTATTTTTCAGTAGTAGCATAGTTTCATTGAGGAGTGCCTAGAGTTTCACTAGCATAATGAATAGCATTCAGTTTCTTATCAACTATTTTTCCTAGAAAAACACCAAAAACATAATCACTAGCATCACACATAATTTCAAAAGGCAAGTTCCAATCAGATGGTTGAATAAAAGGTGCGGAAATTAAGGCTTTCTTGAGTGTTTCAAAGGCTTCTAAATAGTCATCATCAAAAACAAAAGGAATATCCTTTTGCAAAAGAGTCGTAAGAGGCCTAGAAATTTTAGAAAAGTCTTCGATAAATCTCCTATAGAAACCAGCATGACCTAAGAAACTACGAATACCTTTTATATCTTTAGGGCATGGCATTTTCTCAATTGCATCAACCTTAGCTTTGTCCACTTCAGTACCTCTTTCAGAAATTTTATGACCCAAGACAATTCCTTCATTAACCATAAAGTGGCACTTCTCCCAATTCAAGACAAGATTTGTTTGTTCACATCTCTACAAAACTCGATCAAGATTGCTTAAACAATCATCAAAAGACTTACCATAAATAGAGAAGTCATCCATGAAAACCTCAACAATCTTTTCACAAAAGTCAAAGAATATAGCAGTCATGCATCTTTGAAAAGTAGCAGGTGCATTACATAAACCAAAAGGCATACGTCTATAAGCATAAGTTCCAAAGGGACAAGTAAAAGTGGTCTTTTCTTGATCAGGTTGAGAAACAGGTATTTGTGAAAAATAGAATATCCATCAAGGAAGCAAAAATGTGTGTGCTTAGACAATCTTTCAAGCATTTGGTCAATAAAAGGCAGAGGGTAATGATCTTTTCTAGTCGCTTTGTTTAATTTTCTAAAGTCAATTACCATTCTATGACTTATAACAATTCTTTCTGGAATAAGTTCATTCTTATCAATAGGAACAATAGTAATAACTCCTTTTTAGGGACACAACGAACATGACTTACCCATCTACTATCAGCTATAGGATAGATTATACCTGCATCCAGAAGTTTTAATATTGCCGTTCTTACCACTTCTTTCATCTTCGGATTTAACCGACGTTGGTGAGCAACAACGGGCTTAGCATCAGGTTCCATATTAATTTTGTGCTGACATAGAGTGGGACTAATGCCCTTTAAATCATCAAGAGTATATCCAATAACAGCTCGGTGCTTCCTTAGAACTTTCAATAATCTTTCTTCTTCATATTCTGAAAGGTTAGCACTAATAATAACATGGTATATCTTTTCATCAAGATAAGCATATTTCAAAGTGTCTGGCAATTGTTTTAGTCCAAACACAGGATCACCTTTAGGTGGAGGAGGACCTCCTAGAGTTTCAATAGGCAAGTTGTGTTTAAGCAGCGGACGTTGTTCAAAGAAAATCTTATCTATTTCATTTCTTTCATGCATATGTAAATCATTTTCATGGTCTAGCAAATATTGTTCTAGTGGATCAGTAGGAGGCACAACAATAGAAGTAAGACCAATTAATTCATCTTTACTAGGAAATTCTTTTTCATGAAGCTTTCCACTAAACTTGGAAAAATTAAACTCATGAGACTCATCACCAAAACTAACACCGATAAACTTTTATTTTCCCACACAAGACTTCAACATCTCTAACAATCCCAATTGGTGAGATAGTGTCTCTATTAGCAAGTTTAATAGTAACATCTATGTCTTCTATCTCTGCAGGTGCTATGTGATACGTCTCCATCGTATCTACTTTTCCAAACACTTTTGCCCTTGTTTTGGACTCTAACTTGCATGATTTGAATGGAACTAACCCGGACTGATGTTGTTTTCAGCAGAATTGCCATGGTGTTATTTTTGTGCAGAAATAAAAGTTCTTGGAATGACCTGAAAATCAACGGATATTATTTTTGGAATATATAAAAAATACTGGCAAAATAATCAAGGCCAAGGGGCCCACACCCTGTCCACGAGGGGGGCACCTACCCCCCTGGGCGCGCCCCCTGCCTCGTGGCCCCCTGGTGCTCCTCCGACCTCAACTCCACCTCTATATATTCGTGTTCGGGGAGAAAAAAACCAGAGAGAAGGATTCATCCCGTTTTACGATACAGAGCCGCCGCCAAGCCCTAAACTCTCTCGAGAGGGTTGATCTGGAGTCCGTTCGGGGCTCCGGAGAGGGGAATCCATCGCCATCGTCATCATCAACCTTCCTCCATCACCAATTTCATGATGCTCACCAACGTGCGTGAGTAATTCCATCGTAGGCTTGCTGGACGGTGATGGGTTGGATGAGATTTATCATGTAATCGAGTTAGTTTTGTTAGGGTTTGATCCCTAGTATCCACTATGTTCTGAGATTGATGTTGCTATGACTTTGCTATGCTTAATGCTTGTCACTAGGGCCCGAGTGCCATGATTTCAGATCTGAACCTATTATATTTTCATGAATATATGTGAGTTCTTGATCCTATCTTGCAAGTCTATAGTCACCTATTATGTGTTATGATCCATTAACCCCGAAGTGACAATAATCAGGGTACTTACCGATGATGACCATAGTTTGAGGAGTTCATGTATTCACTATGTGTTAATGCTTTGGTCCGGTACTCTATTAAAAGGAGGCCTTAATATCCCTTAGTTTCCAATAGGACCTCGCTACCCCGGGAGGGTAAGACAAAAGATGTCAAGTTCTTTTCCATATGCACGTATGACTATATTCGAAATATATGCCCATATTACATTGATGAACTGGAGCTAGTTCTGTGTGACCCTACGTTGTAACTATTGCATGAGGAATCGCATCCGACATAATTATACATCACTGATCCATTGCCTACGAGGTTTTCACATATTGTTCTTCGCTTATTTACTTTTCCGTTGCTACTGTTACAATCACTATAAAGCCAAAAAATATTACTTTTGCTACTGCTACCATTACTATCATATTACTTTGCTACTAAATACTTTGTTGCAGATATTAAGTTTCTAGGTGTGGTTGAATTGACAACTCAGCAGCTAATGCTTGAGAATATTCTTTGGCTCCCCTAGTGTCGAATCAATAAATTTGGGTTGAATACTCTACCCTCGAAAATTGTTGCTATCCCCTATACTTGTGGGTTATCACTATGTCATTCATAATTTCTTGATATAAGGACTAATGAATAGCACTCACACTAGCACCTATGTCACATAAACCATGATAATAGTGATCTCCTATTTTAACTGAGACAACGGGCATGCCAGCAATAGGTCTATGTTTATCTTTTTTTATCAGGTTTGGCAATTCTAGCAACTTCTTCACAGAAGTAAATAACATGCACATCTACATTTTCTTCCAAGAGATATTTAACCATAGCAATACTAGGTTCCACTTTAATTTGTTCATCAGGTTTAGGTCTTCTAATATAGCTTTTGTTAACCACGGTTGAAACTTTAGCGTGTTCCTTTATCCTAACAGGGAAAGGTGGTTTCTCAAAATAAGTAGAAGGAACAACTGGATCAATATTATAAAGTATAGTTTCTTCTTTAACAGGTACCGGTTCTTTCATTTCTTATTTAATAGGTGGGTGCTATTTAAACCACTTCTCTTTAGGGAGATCAACATGGGTAGAAAATGATTCACAAAAGGAGGCTACTATCTCAGAGTCAAGTCCATATTTAGTGCTAAACTTTTGAAAAGCATCGGTATCCATAAAAGATTTAACACAATCATAATTAAGTTTAATACCTAACTCTTTACCTTCATCGAGTTACCAATCTTCAGAGTTGCGTTTAATTCTTTCCAAAAGATCCCACCGGAATTCAATAGTCTTCTTCATAAAAGAACCAGCAGAGGAAGTATCAAGCATGGTTTGATCATCACGAGAAAGCCGAGCATAAAAGTTCTGGATAATAATTTCTTTTGAGAGCTCATGATTGGGGCATGAATGTAACATTAACTTAAACCTCCCCCAAGCTAGAGCGATACTTTCTCCTTCACGAGGCCAAAAATTATATATATCACGATGAACTAGATGCATAGGATAATTTTTTTGATGGAACTCCAATTTCAAACGATTCCAATTCCAAGATCCAATATCATTGCATAGCCAATACCATGCCAATGCTTTTCCCTTCAAAGATAAAGGGCAAACCTTTTTCATAACTTCATCTCCGAGTAAACCTGCAAGCTTGAACAATCCACAAATTTGTTCTACATATATCAAGTGCATATTAGGATGTTCGGTTCCGTCTCTTGCATAAGGATTAGCTAGCAGTTGTTCTATCATACCCGAAGGAATTTCATATTCAATATTTCAGTAGGTGCAGTAGGTTGAGGGGTAGCTAATTATGGTTCCGGTCGAGGTGAAGATACCCCGAACAAACCCTCAAATGATTGTTTTCCATAGTAACAAGTGACAATAAATTTCAGCACACTATATAAATGTTTCCTTACCAAATTCCACTTACCAAAGGCGCTTCACTCCTCGGCAACGGCACCAAAAAATAGCCTTGATGACCCACAAGTATAGGGGATCAATTGTAGCTCTTTTCGATAAGTAAGAGTGTCGAACCCAACGAGGAGGAGAAGGAAATGACAAGTGGTTTTCAGTAAGGTAATGTCTACAAGTGTTGAAATTGTAAGTAACGAAGTAGTTTGATGGCAAGATAATTTGTAACGGGCAAGTAACGAGTAGTAACAAAAGTGCAGCAAAATAGCCGAATCCTTTTGAGGCAAAGGACAGGCCAAAATGGTCTCTTATGATAAGCAAAGTGTTCTTGAGGGTACACGGGAATTTCATCTAGTCACTTTCACCATGTTGGTTCGATTTGTGTTCGCTACTTTGATAATTTGATATCTGGGTGGACCGGTGCTTAGGTGTTGTTCTTACTTGAATAAACCTCCTACTTATGATTAACCCTCCCGCAAGCATCCGCAACTACGAGAAAAGTATTAAGAATAAATTCTAACCATAGCATTAAACTTTTGGATCCAATCGGTCCCTTACGGAATAGCGCATAAACTGGGGTTTGAACTTCTGTCACTCTTGCAACCCATCATCTAATTGATACTCCACAATGCAATCCCTTAGGCCTAAATATGGTGAAGTGTCATGTAGTCGACGTTCACATGACACCACTAAGGCGCGCCCTGGTGGCTTGTGCCCACCTCGGGTGCCCCCGAACCGCCTCTTTGCTCTATAAATACCCCAATATTCCCAAAACCCTAGGGGAGTCGATGAAATATTGATCCAGCCGCCACAGAGTACAGAACCACCAGATCCAATCTAGACAACAAAATAGTGAAGGAATAAGGAGTAAGAAGAGCCTTAGCTTGGGGATGCCCCGTCATCCCCCGCTATTATCCAAAAATAAGCAAGCAACTAAGCTTGGGGATGCCCCCGAGTGGCATCCCCTCTTTCTTCTAACGACCATCGGTATTTTACTCGAAGTTATATTTTTATTCGTCACATACTATGTGTTTTGCTTGGAGCGCCTTGTATGATATGAGTCTTTTCTTGTTTTATTTTGTCTTTTAATTCTTAATCCCTTGCTGGACACACCTATTTGAGAGAGCCAAAATTATGTCATGACTTGTTAGAATTGCTCTCTATGCTTCACTTAAATCTTTTATGAGCTATGAACTTGCTCTAGTGCTTCACTTATATCTTTTTGAGCATGGTGTGCTTTAGTATTTTTGAATAAATGCTCTCTTGCTTCACTTATATTTATTTGAGAGTTAGTAAAATTTTCAAGAAATTCTCTCTTGCTTCACATAAATTAATTTGAGAGAAATAAAAATTATGCTCATGATATTCACTTATATTTGTTTGAGCTTGTCAAAAGCAACATATGAAAATTAGTTCCAAAGTGATAGATATCCAAGAAGGATATAATAAAAACTTCCATGAAGATCATTGGACAAAATAAACTTGATTCTTAGTAATAGTTTTGAGATATGATGATGTGATATGTGAGTTATGTTGATGAGTAATTATGCTTTAGTAAGAATATTCGTGTTAAGGTTTGTGATTCCCTATGCAAGCACGAAAGTCAATAATTATGCAATGAAATTATATCCTACTTGTGGTGCATTATTCGGTGTTAATTATGCTTCATGCTCGCTTATGAGATTATTCATTTCTTGGTTAGTCGCTTATCAATCTTTTTCTAGCCTTAATTTTGCACTAAGTATGATCACTACTTGTGCATCCAAAAACCTTTAAACCAGTTCTGCCACATGAGTCCACTATATCTACATATATGCGGTATTCTTTTGCCGTTCTAAGCAAATTTGTATGTGCCATCTCTAATTTTCAAAATAAACTTCTCTTTTGTGTGTTTGTTTCGCTCGCGGAGCGGTGAGGGGTGGCTAATATTTCCATGCTAGATGTGTTATTATCACGATGAGAGTTTATTCCACTACAAAAAAAGACACATCCGTGACATTTTGGGCCGAACGAAATTTTTTCTGTCATACATATGACACTTCTATGACGATAATTGTGACAAAACCCGGTATCATCATAGATGTGGTGGGCTCCTACTTCTATGACAAAAAATCATGACAGAAAATGGGCTTTTCGTCCTGGGCGGGCCGGAGACGCAGCTGCATGACATTCTTTGGGCCGTCCATGACGGAAAAAACCATGGTAGAAGCGAGGGGGAGGAAATTTCGAGGAGTTCCCGGTTACGGTGGGAGGTCGGGGGCCGAGCGATGCGCGTTTCTCTCGTACACGTACGCGCGTGTGTGCGAGGCGTTGGCTCTAACTGAACCCGAGCGAGGCGTTGGGCTCTAACTGAACCCGAGCGATTGCACTGCAGGCTACGCGTTACTGAACCCGAGCGATCGATCGATGGCTGTTAACTGAACCCGATCGAGCGATTCCTTCGCTACTGCTGCTAACTGAAGCCGATCGATTGGATGAACAGTGAGCGTTGCGGGGGGGGGGGTTGGATGAACAGTGAGCGGTGGCGTTGCCTCTGGATGAACAGGACCCCGTGGTGTGGAGGGCTGGATGAACAGTAGACGGTGGAGGGGTGCCCGTGGAGGGGTGGTTGAACAGTAGCCGGTGGAGTAGCGCGCGGTGGAGGCTGGATGAACAGGAGCCCGTGGAGGCTGGAGGAGGTCGACGGTAGCCCGTGGAGGCTGGAGGAGGTCGACGGTGGAGATGAACAGTATCCCGTGGAGTCCCGTTTTGCGGTACGCCACACCCCTCCCGATCAACAGGACCCCCGTTTCGACCGTAGCGCTCCAACACAAGTCCGTTTCCTCCGTTTTGCGGTACGCCACACCCCTCCCGATCAACAGGACCCCCGTTTCGACCGTAGGAGGTCCGTTTCCTCCGTTTTGCGGTACGCCAGACCCCTCCCGATGAACAGGATCCCGTTTCGAACGTGGCCGGTCGAACACAAGGCCGTTTCCTCCGTTTTGCGGTACGCCAGGCCTCGTTTCCATCGCCTGTTCCGTCCAAGCCCTCCCGATGAACACGACCACGCATTCCGTTCCGACCCAGCCGGTTGGCTCCCACGCGTTCCGTTGCCTCCCGATGAACACGACGCATTTCGTTGCCTCCCCATGAACACGACGCATTCCGTTGCCTCCCCATGAACACGACGACGACGCTATTTCTCCGTTCCGACCCAGCCATGTACACGAGCCCTGGCCGTACGTATGCGCGAGTAGGCGTTCGAGACCCTGCCCGTATGTACGTACGTGGCCGTATTTTCTTTCTTGCACCCTGGCCGCTGTACGTACGTGTACATGCTACGTGCGCGCCTCTACTACGACACGTACGCGCCTCTACTACGACACGTGCGCGCCTCTACATCGACCAGTATATATGTACGTACACGTTCGCGACCAGAATGACAACGCTACGTACGCTTCGACCAGGTGGGTCCCGACTGTCAGGCACTTCCTTGCCTGCGAAGATGTAGCTGGTGGGTCCCAGCAGTCAGGGGGGCGAATCATTTTTTTTTGCCCGGACGCACTTCCTTGCGTGCGAAGGTGTAGCTGCTGGGTCCCAGCAGTCAGGGGGGGAATCATTTTGTTTTTTTGCCCGGACGCCACTTCCTTGCGTGCGAAGATGTAGCTGGTGGGTCCCAGCAGTCAGGGGGGCGATCGTTTTTTCGGACGCACTTCCTTGCGTGCGAAGATGTAGCTGGTGGGTCCCAGCAGTCAGGGGGGCGAATCATTTTTTCGGACGCACTTCCTTGCGTGCGAAGATGTAGCTGGTGGGTCCCAGCAGTCAGGGGGAACGTTTTTTCGCGAAATACGGTGGCCGTCCGGTGGGTCCCCGCTGTCAGGTGGGAGGAATAATTATTTTCGCGTAATAAGGAGGCACTTCCTTGCTGCGGCCGTGGACCCAGCTGTCAGTCTCTCCACGTACAGTCCACGTCCGATGGAAGCCATTCCTTGACCACGTTGACCACGCCACGCCGAGAGCACCAGGGCGGTGGACGACGGCGAGGCCTAGGAAGGGGACGACGCGGAGCCGGGGAAGACGCGGCAGTGGATGCCCACGCGTAGAGGAGTATGAGGGTTCACTCGTTCGGCTGCGGTGTGAGGCTGCCGTCGCCGCAGAATAACAGGGGGTGTGGGTGCGTAGAGGGATGGCCTGGCCAGCGGTGGGAGTAGTAGGGGGCGGTGAGGCCTCCGCGGCATCACAGCCGGCCACGGGCGGCAGGAGCAGGCGGCACGACCGGCGCTGCTTTGGGCGGCTAGAGCAAGAAGACCAGAGGTTGAAGAAGCACTACGGCCGTTGGATGGACATCGTACGGTCACTGGAGCTAGAATCGTTCATATATTGACTAAAGTTGACAAAGGCCTCCGTCCCAGTCAACTTAGTAGGCCCACAAGTCAGCCTCCCACCAAGGTGGGTCCCAGCTAGCAGGGGGTATTCATTTTTTTGTGCGTAATAAGGAGGCACTTCCGGTGGGTCCGAGCTGACAGCGGGGGGAACGTTTTTTTCGCGAAATACGGTGGCCCGTCCTGTGGGTCCCAGCAGTCAGGGGGAAACGTTTTTTTCGCGAAATACTGGTGGCCCGTCCGGTGGGTCCCTGCTGTCAGGTGGAGGAATAATTATTTTCCGCGTAATAAGGAGGCACTTCCTTGCGGCTGCCGTGGACCCAGCTGTCAGCCTCTCCACGTACAGTACTCTTCCGATGGAAGTCGGTCGTTGACCACATTGACCACGCCGCGCCGAGAGCACCACGGCGGTGGACGACGGCGAGGCCTAGGAAGGGGACGACGCGGAGCCGGGGAAGACGCGGCAGTGGAAGCCCGCGCGGAGAGGAGTACGAGGGTTCACCGGTTCGGCTGCGGTGTGAGGCTGCCGTCGCCGCAGAATAACAGGGGGTGTGGGTGAGTAGAGGGATGCCCTGGCCAGCGGTGGGAGTAGTAGGGGGCGCTGAGGCCTGCGCGGCAGCACAGCCGGCCACGGGAGGCGGGAGTAGGCGGTCCCGCCGGCGCTGCTTTGGCGGCTGGAGCAAGAAGATCAGAGATTGAAGAAACACGACGGCCGTTGGATTGACATCCAACGGTTACGTCTGCTAGAATCGTTTGTTGACGTATATAATAACTAAAAAAATCTTGCATACGCGTCAACTAAACAGGCCCACAAGTCAGACCACTCCCTCTTTTTTTAATAATTTATATATAGCTCATGGCAACTTCTTATGCAATTTATTGCAGTCGTTTTTTTGGTTGGCCAGGGCCAATTTCGCATATTTCTGTGGGTTCCAAACTATTTTTAATACCGAAATGTCGAGCCAGATTTAAAGTACTTTGAAGATATATTTAAATTAGGTTAATGCCCAGTGAAATAGGAATCTGAAAATGTGAAAAAATTCAGAAATTATAAAGTAATTGCCAATTTGTCATCTGTTTTTATATTTACAACCCATTTCATATTACTTTCAAGATTTGCAGGCGTCTTGAAAGAGTTGCAGCCCATCAGGGCGTAGAAAAATAAGTAGGCCTGGATTGGGTATTCTTCAGAAAAAATAAACTGGGCTCATTTTCACAAAGAAAAAATAGCTGGGCTGGTCACATGGTGAACATAAAATATAAGCCTGGGCTAGACGGGCCACAGCCCAGTTCAAACCCTGCTCCGTCTCAACAATACCAAACAAAAAAATACTGCTCGAGTAGCTACGTCCCAGGTGTCAGCCGATCTTGTGTTGTTCTCTTGTCTATTGACTATATACGCTCACAATGTCGTGGGTCCCAGATGTCAGGAAAACACTAGGAGGAAGCATTTTATTTTTCCATACGCTGACGTGGTGGGCCCCTACTGTCATCCTCTCCACGTACTTCTGCCGATTCCTGTTGTTTGTTGACCATGTTGACAACGCGAGAGGGCGGCGCCGCGGCGAGCGCACCAAAGCGCGCGGAGGACGTCGGCGTTAACGATTTAGGAGACGGTGGGGCGGCGATGCGTGCGCTGAGGCGCAGCCAGCCGTGGGAGGCGGAAGCAGGCGGCCCCGCCGGCGCTGGTTTGGTTTTGGCGGCTGGAGGAAGACAGGACTGAAGAAACACGACAGACTGTAAAAGCAGCAGGAGTACTTAACAACCTTAACTGAAACCAGCAGGGGCACTTAACAACCAAAGCTGAAAGCAGTATGAGTACTTATACAGGTTCAACCGTACAAAGCACGCCTCGAACAGTGCTACTTTGCCTACAGTTAACCAAGGGTGAGGCCGCCAAGCCCCAGGACAAGGCCCAGGCGCCACCCCGCGCATCCACAACCTTCTGAAAGCGGCTTCATCTCGCAACGTGGTCAATAAACAGGATATTCGCTTTAGAGCCATGGAAAAGCATGAACATAATCTTCTGTCCTATTCTCCAAGATGGACGGGCCTTCATTATTTGAGACCACCCATGAATAAGTATCTTTTCACCTCCAAGGGGAATTGAGTAGGTCGACATAAACATCATGTTGTGACCAAGCGCAAGTCTGACCCGACCATGGTCAGGCATCTGTATAGGAACAATAGAACTCGGCAGTTCCTGTTTCAAGAAGATCACAGCTGTAAAACTGTGTATAAGCAATAGTTTATGAACAACATATATAACAGAAAACAGCTCGTACCATAAGTTTCTCGACACAGTTGGACCTGTTCAACGAGTGCAGCAGTGGCACACATATCCCACGTGGCCTTCCACCATTGAAACGCCCCACAAGGACCTCAAGACGATCAATAAAGTGTAGGAACTTGTGGATGTCGATCCAGTCAACTTCAGTGCCATTAGTAACAGCCGAGTTATTACAGAGTAACAAACGAGCAGACTGCTTAACTCTGAAAAAACCTACACGTGCCACCAATTATAAGAAAATATTAGTTAGAAGTAGCATCTTCGTGAGAGATTCGTTGCTACTTCTAAAGTTAAATTGTGATTAGTTAGACAGAATAGGTGGATTAAGAAGTAATCGAGGCAACAAGCAAGAACCAGATACAAAACTAACATGGATGAACAATTGGAACGACGTCGGGGTGGAAGATCGCAGTGAAGATGAGACCAGGTTCTGCTATTTCCATCAACATTCGTGCGCCAACTTTCAGTCCGTAACACTTGAGAAAGTTTATCCAAGTTCGGCCATAAAAAAGCAGCGATCTTCTTGGTTCATGAACCCAACTCGGAACTTATATCCATGGCTTGTCTTCACTGTGACCATTAAACTAGTGTATTCAGTTATGGCAAGGCCGAGCATCTTGAGTACATGTGTTCTGGCAGAGCAAATAATACACTGCAGGAAAAATAATATGAGAACACAGCATGTTCAAAAAAACCCCACCCTCCCGGATAGAAAAGAGGATTCTAGGAACATACTGTGCGCGTTTCAAAATGCTGTGTTAGGATGAGAAGGAACAAGTGTGGCGTCTCGCCGAGGGCGCAGAAACCTGTAGGGTACTCGCACTTTGGGCACTGCAAATGAAACACACTAGATTCAGTAGGAAGAAAAATGCATCAACGGCGGCGGCTGCCATCCTAGGATTACCTGCGACCAAGGGACTTGGATTTATCGGGGATGGATGAAGAATTCGTACCTGGTTCTCCATGAGAAAACCCTATGCAATCGCCGAGAGGGGGTTTTCTCTGAACAAGCAGACGAGGGAGAAGGGGATTCAGGCCCAGTGAAATATTGCCGCTTCGTCCGTCCAGCTTACTGCTAAAGCTGGAAAGGGGGGTTGTGATTTGACGGCTCATTGGGCATTACTGCGGCGCTACGACCGGGGTGTGTCTACCGTGAAGTTGTGCACTCTAATTTGTGCATATGGCACGTGGACCCCGTTGCCGGTTGCCCCACATATCAGCGAAAGGAAGTAGAAAGACAGGAGTAACTAGTTACACATAAATATATTTTTTGACAGAGAGATACTCCCTCTGTAAAGAAATATACAAATCTTTTATATCACAGGCTCACCTTGCCGAGAAATATACTCCCTCTGCAACGCACGGGCATTATGGGGGTTCAGCTTTTTTATGGGGGTTCAGCTGAGAATATAATACTCAGATAGGCTCACGGTTCTGGACTTTGGGCCGCAGGCCGACCCTGCATGTTTGGGGGCCCATGTGTTCTACCTCAGCGCTTTTCATATTGCAAGCGATCGGTACGGCGCTGGTTTTAGATGCTGTCGCAAGGCGAATACACAAAATTGAATAAAGCACGGCAGCTGTTGGAATGAAATCGAACGACAGTTCCTAACCAGCAATCAGAGTTGCAATTCTATCAACGATATACCATGTGATAAATAATACTGTCGTACTACTTATACACACAGGACACTTGTTTCACCATGCCAGATTATTACATCAAAATCTCTCGGAGGATAGATCAGTTCGGCAGTTGCGTGCTGCTACTGAAGAATTTCAAAGTTGATTTGGACCAGCTCTCCTTGCCGAGAAAGTTCGATTTTGACATCATCCCCTACCGCAAGATATGATTTAGATTTGAACCTTGACCATCCTTTAGCATCAATCATCATGCGACCATCCTTTGTACTTACGGTATATTGAGCAGGTTCATTCACACCAAGGCTGCGCATGGTAAGAGAAACTTGGCCGCGGTCGCCCGGATTGTTGAACGACTCCCTCGTTGCTCTAGGAATTCTCTGTTTGCAAACAAGAAGACATACCCAAACAGTTAGATCAACACAGTGAATCATGTGAAACAACATGGAAAGAAAAAAGAACGAAGCACTTGGGCGGCCAATGCTTACCAAGAAGGTGGACATGTCGGTTTTTGTAAGGACTTTGGTATATGAAGTGCGAACTGCAGCCCAGTCTGTTGCCGGTGCAACTGCACGGGCCGGAGCAGATGCAAGTGCAAGTGTTGGTGCAGGTGCCGAAGCCGCTGCTGCTGCCGGAGATGGTGCTCCTTGTAGAGCTGGTGCCGGTGTCGGAGCAGGTGCCGGTGTCGATGCCCGATCCTCCGGTAGATCAGACTGATCCGCTGACGCGGTCGGTGCCCAATCCTCAGCTGGATCAGACTGAGCTGCTGCCGCTGTCAGTGCTAGAGCAACTGCCGGTGCTCGATCTGTGCGAGACAGCGGCGATCGTGTCTGGTCTGCTATGATCAGCTTTCTAACTTGACTAGGATCCGTGACCGTGATCCAGTTTTTTTCTTCATTTCTTTTAAACGCGAGAAGGACTAATTGTGGCGTTTTTGTTAAACCAAACTGCAGTTCATCATAGGGATTCAGCTTGTACTCAGACAACAGACTGATCCAATTTTTTCCAGTAATATAAGTGATGGACAGTGCCTTCGTTACTGACACGACATAAGAAGTGAAACCTGCAAAAATAGCCATCGTAGAGCAAACCAAACGGTTTATTCTGTGATGAATGTCACATGGCAAAACCTGCATCGTAAAATTGCAGGAAAAGAAAGAAAACATGACATTAAATCAATAAGATTTAGACAGTAAATCAATAAGATTTACTTGATGTGACACGAGTGAATCCTTACCAGGAAATCACTATGTTGAAGTACTAAACAGAAGATTGATCGTCCAACTACGCGTGGCATGCAGGGGCCCCGCCTACTCCCACAAGCAGGACAGTCCAAAGGTCGTGACAAATCGTATGGACCGAACATCCATGGGACTGGAAATCCTGGTGGGTGCGATAAACCCTGCAATGCATACAGATATTGGAGTGTAACCATAATTGATAAACCGTCCTCACAAAAAATATGATCTGGATACTTCAAAATATACAGACTGAATTGAGTGGACAGACATTAACATAGACCGTTCTCAGGACTGACCACACACCAAAAGCGGCAGTACTAATAAACAATACAGGGTTCACAAACACAAATCAAGTACTGAACAATAGTACTTACTACAGACAAGCAAAGTTGCACTAACTAAACTCTGCAGACTATTTCTTGCCACCGACCTACGGGATGAACCCCGCATAACTGACTAGGCCATGGACTTCGTGTGAGATGTCTACATGCACCATCACCATCTTGTCAACCTTGGAGAACCTAACAGAGTGGTCTTTCCACTCATAAACATGATGATGAAGACAGGCCGCATCAGATTTGTTGGGAAGCTTTACAAGAACCACACCCTTCGTAATCGAAGGCACAGCCAGGAAATTGTTGTGGTCAAGTACAGCCTCGAGAACACGCCTGACAACAATGCTACAGGAAAACACTAGTTCAGGACACGTGGCGACAAGGACACAGCAGCTGGATAGTTCAGCAGTAGAACTCATCATCAGGTCTTCCAGTTCACACGGCATGACTTTGAGAACTTCATCTCCACCGCGGACCTGGTTCTAATTCAAACAGAAACCATATTTTATTACTACCTCCGTTCAGAAATATAAGATGATTTTCGATATTATACTCCATATATGACTACATATACGCACAGAAATGAGTGAACAAAGACACTAGAACATGTCTTCAAAGGCATGAGAGCAGAGGGATTACATGCAATATCCATAACACAAGTTACTGAGGCAAATATACCCTCTTAAAAGGTAGCATTGATGTTCATAAAGTACTCCCTCCGTCCCAAAATTCTTGTCTTAGATTTGTCTAGATACGGATGTATCAAGTCACATTTTAGTATTAGATACATCCGTATCTAGACAAATCTAAGACAAGAAATTTGGGACAGAGGGAGTAGTTGAAAGTAATCTATAAGAAATCAGTGTCAACCTCTCGCATGTTTTGGTCAAAAGAGGAATTTAGAACCGTCATTTGGCACACTAAAATCACATGCAAGATCACCCAGAAAGTTGTACTACCAGTACTAGTACTGCGTGTTAGATGAAAAAACACGATCAAGATCGAGAAAAAGATCGTCAACAAGAGACATTACCTGGACTTGCTTAATGAGGGATCCCGGAGAGGGGGGCTTGGACAGGGCGATGGCTTTGAGCTTGTCTGCGGTAGTCTCGGCGGGGTGCTTGCGCTTCTTCGTACCATGAGCCTCGACGGTTTTGGCCAGAGCCATAGACATCACGTCGGCCGGTGCTCCGGCGTCCATCCAAGAGAGGAAGCTGAGAGAGAAGAGTGAAAGGAGGAACGAGATGAGGGAGAAGCGAAGCGAGTGGGGGTTTTCTTCAAGAGAGGAAGCTGAGAGAGAAGAGTGAAATGATGGTTGCTTCGTCCGTCCAACTTACTGCTGGAAAGGAGGGGGTTTTGTGATTTGACGGCTCATTGGGCATTACTGCGGCGGTTCGATCGGGGTAGTCTACCGTCACTCTACTACGGAGTAATTTAGTGCATGGCTGGTGGACCCAGGTGCTGGCTGTCCCACACGTCGGCGAAAGTGAGTAATTTAGTGCATGGCTGGAGGAGGATCCGCACGGTAGAGCGTGTCCACTGTTTTTCTGAAGAAAAAAATGATTACAGCAAGCGTTTCCACTCTTACGACGGAGGAGTGCGAAACACGGCAGCCACTTGAACATACACAGTGCTCCTACTACTAGGCATGTGCAGTGGTTCATACGTCAGTACTACACAATCTTGTTGCTAGTGTAGTAAGATATGACGATAACAAATGATGTTGTGCGCATGTCAACTACTCCTATATGTAACATAGTACCGCTTTTTCGACTGTCCGGTCGAGAATGAACGGTGAGATCAATGTTAACAGAACTAGGTCCACAGCGCACGGAGAGTACGGTGCTACAGTACTCCACGAAACATGAACCATATGAAGCACGAATAGTGTTAGGCAGGGTGTATGAAGGGTGCACGGGATGGGAGCAAAAGTTCCCTTCTCGACCCACTTTTGGGTGTTTGGCAGAGTGCATGAAGGGTGCATGAGTCCACACTAGTAGGTTGACAAAAATACACGAAGAGGAAACAACTATATTGAGATGAGAATGCAACCAAACACACCCACACGCTTTGTGCTACAGTGACTGATCTGCACCGTCTGAGTTTGATCCAACGGTCATGTTGCGCCGAGACATGGACATGCCCATGCAGAGGGCGCCTAAACACCACCGAAGTCCCTCTGCTTCTCGAGGCGCACGACGTTGGTGATGCAGGGTGCAACCGCCCGCAGAGCCCGCTCCCGGTCGACGGGAGCCAGCTCGTCAAAGACGGCGTCCAATGGCACGAATGGATTCCGGTGACGGAGCCCTGAAAGGATTCGCCCGGCAACGGCGACGGCAGCCCGCAACCCCTCCTTGTCCAGCTCAGCCCCCACCATCGCGCGGAGACGGCTCAGCTCCTCGGAGATATAGGTGAAGAAGGAGACCAGGTCAGGAAGCCGCAGCTCGTTGAAGTCGACCGGGTGGTCGAACGGGTTTAGCCCGACGGCCGGCATCGTCGCGCTGGCACGACGGTAGGCATCGCGCAGCCGCAACACGTGCGTGGCAACTTGGTTCACCAAGTGGCTGAGGCGATCCTGGACCTCGTCACGATCGGCCCGCTCGCGCTCCAGCCGGCTCCCCTGACGGCCTATCGTATCTCCCGCTTTCTGCAGCAACGCCGCCGACGCCTCGAGCATCTTTGTGGTGGACGCCTGCCGCTTTTGAAGCTCCGTGAACTCCCGCACATAACGGAGGAGCATGGCACTCCTCTCCTCCTTGAGCTCACGGAGCTCCACGTCCTTGGCCCTGAGCTCCGCATCCTTGGCATGGAGCTCCTGTGTCAGGCGCCTCACCTCGGACTCCGTGATCTGCTGCGCCGCCATGGCACCAGGTAGAAGCAATGGGGAGAGGAAGCAAAGGGGGCGAAACGGCTGAAAGGCAATGCAATCTACGGGAAGGCGGAGGGAGCGGGGAATCTTTTGGTTTTCACCACGGTAAAACACCAGTCGACGACTTCTCACATCAGGGAGCAGTGGGTTTTTACAGGCGGAGTCATCGTGACTAATTGCTGCCGCGCCTGCTCCCGTCAATCAAAAAATTAAAAATCCTGCCGCGCCTGCTCCCGTCAATCAAAAAATTAAAAATCCTGCCGCACCCAAACACCAGAGCAACGCCGCGGTGGATATTTAAATTTACCTGCCGGCAAGTAGATAAAAAAGGGGTGAAAAAACAAATGTGGCGGCGGCCTAGCTAATCGGTCGAACTAGCCCAACTAGCTAGCCACCGTGCTTCACTGATGTACTCGGCGGGAAAGGTGGTCTTTCGTGATTTGACGACTCATTTACTTGCTTCGGCGCTACGACCGAGGAGGACCCAGAAAACGCGCGGTAGGGCGTCCCACGTCAGGAAGAATATATGCGTGCACCACCCGGGAGGACCCCGAAACCGCGCGGTAGGGTGTGCCACGTCTCGGCACGGAGGAAAAATGTGCGTGTAAAAATATACTGTATCAGACGTAGTACCTATGGTTCGACCTCGGGACCCAGCCAGTCGGTCGAAAACACCCCACTAGCCACACAGCTTCATCATGCAAACGTGGCACGGAGGATAGATGTGGTTAGCTCCGTCTCGACCAGCCACAACGTCTCTTGTTCTAGGCGATTCTTCTATTTTCCAAGCTTTTTTTAGTTGTAATAACACCACGGCAAGCTAGCGCCGCTCTTCGTGTGTGCCCGTGCAAAGGTTAGACGATGGAGAGAAGAGAGATTGAGATCGCAGACCTGGGACCCACCAGTAAGTGAGACAACGGTCATGCACGTGTTGACGAGGCACTCCCTCTACTCTACTCAACGCAAGTACTGTATAAAATCAAGTTATGGGACAAAGCCAACAACCGTTCGTTTTTTCAGGCTATCGACTTACGCTTTGTAGTCCAGGTTGCCAGTTCGAATCTCGTCTTTCAGATTTGTTAGTTTTAGGTCCAAATTTGATTAATGACAAGTGGGACCCCCGTGTGTTGTTCCGATATTTCAGTGTAGGATGGTTTTTTTGAACAAACACTTTGCGCGGTTAGACAAGTAACGGCACGAGTTACACGTATTTTGCAAGTTTACGAACAAAAATGACAGCGGCATAGAATATCACATCCACCCCGCAGCTTAGATACTATGGTGATACGAGTTTTTACACCGTTGGAAGTGAGATCCAATGGCTTGGGAGTAGTCTTTGTAATTATGCGCAATTTCCAAACTCTCCAAAGGTTTTTTTGCAAATAAAACATTCAGGCCTCGTGTGTGCCGCTGCATCTTCGATCCAACGGCTCCCCGGTGCTCATATTAGGTGCTCCCCGTAGCTTAATTACCCGCTACGGTGATATGAGCATCTAGGTCGTATGATCAGTGATCAGATGGCACATGCGTAGTACTTGTACTTTCTGCGCATTTCCCAAACTCTATCAGCCGTATATTGCAAAAACATTCAAACCTCCTACTGTGGGCCGTTAGATCTCAGTGAACTCGTATCACCATAGAATCTACGGTGCGGGAGCACCTCATACTCTCCCGTGCGAGAAAACATAAGGTGCTATCGCAGCTTGGATGCTACGGTGATACGAGCTTGGAGGTCGTTTGATCTGAGATCCAATGGCATCTGAGCAGTCTTTGTGCTTGTAAGCAGTGGCCGAACTCTTTTGGGGCTTTTCTGCAAAAAACCATTCGAACCACCGAGGAGGTGTTGGGTCACAAATCCAACGCCTCCGAAGAGCTTGTATCACCAAAGCATCTAAGGTGTGGTAGCACATGATATTCTTACATACAGGAGAATATGATGTCCTCCTTCATCTTAGATGCTACGGTGATACGAGCTTCGAGGTCGTTGGATATGGGATCAAAGGGCATCTAAGTAGTTTTTGTACAAATTGTGTGCAATTCTCAAACTCATCAAGGTTTCCTGCAAAAATATTAAGACACATCATGTGAGCTGCTATATCTCAGATCTACAAGCTCCAAGCAACTCGTATCGGCATATAGCATCTAAGGTATGGGGGCACATGATATTCTCCCGGGGAGGAGGGGTGGGGGTGCACAACCAATCGGTGGTTGGGAGGGTGGGGACAAATATAATCTAAACAACCCTAAACAGAGCTCCACAATTTTATCTAAGGTCGAGGGGTTGACCCCCGACAATCATAGCTCCGCCTAAACACAACATTTGCATGTACTGTAGTACTAGACTTAATATTCATGTTTCAGTTTCATGTTCATTTTAAATATTGAACTGAGGACCATGGATGTCTTACATTTTACTCCCTTCGTTCCTAAATATTAGTCTTTTTAGAGGCTTCAAATGGACTGGCACATACGGATGTATATAGACATATTTTAGAGTCTAGATTCACTCATTTTGCTCCGTATGTAGTCACTTGTTGAACTCTCTAAAAGACTAATATTTAGGAATAGAAGGAGTATTTTTGAATTCGTGTCATACATGCATGGTTTGGAAAAATAGATGCACTATACTTATTGGATTGTTGTTGTGTTCGTGCGTGTGTGTCTCTGTGTGTGTGTGTGTGGTCATATGCTTGATACATACAAAGTTTTCTCACCTCCATATTGTTCATCTTTTAAATTTGAATTTGCATTGGAAAACTTACTAGGGATACCATGAAATGTGAAATCCACGTTGAGATCACTATATCACAAACTCACTCTAATTCAACAACTCGTCATAAATCAATTACCACGTTGAGATTAGTATTTGCAAGGAAAATACGGGTATTGTAATACACATAGATTCGTTCGGCAATTTAAAAGGTTCCTTTCGTATTCTCGAATGGTAGGACCCAACGGCGTACCAGCCAGACCTTGGCTCGTGTTGATCCTAAAAAAACCGGGCTCGTGTCCTTCGGTGGCGTGCGTGGTACGCACATTAGGCAACCCCAACCAGTCGAGCCTCAGCGTTTCAAGTCGAAATATCTGGCGGCCAGAATTCCAGCCCTAGGAAATTCCCCTCATGTCCCCGGTCCATAATGACTACCGATGAACAACGGAGGGATGCTTTAGTAACTAGACAACGTTACCTACCGTGCCGAGCACGGTTCAATTCCCTCGGTCGCCGCTCGTCAAGGTCACCCGTCAACTGCATTGCCTAGTACTACTACTACTACACCAGGATGAGCACAGAATTGAGCCCGTTTGTTCGTGCCTAGTACTTGAGTTAATATATCAGGCAATGCACTGGTACGGAGGGATTATCCTTTTACTCTGCATATATAACTTGTCTGAAGTCTAACTAAGCAAAATGTTTGACCAAATCCTTTCTTAAGAAATACAACAGGACAGATGTACGGCTTGAAAATTTATTGCATGATGCAGGTTATGATATTGTTTCGAATCCTGGATCTTAAATTTCAGAAAATCCAAAAGTGAGCATAAATTCTTGAAACTAAGCATGGTCACGTGATATGGCACAAATATTACTTCGTAAGTTTTTTCTTCAATTTGAGACAAGCTGCTTATGACAAGTTGCACAAATGAAGAGCCAAGGTATTTTGGAACAAAGACCTGTCACGTTAAGGCGAACGCTTTCACTATTGAAACCGTGGGCGTTTACGTGCCGCCACGAGTCCCCGCTTCTCATCGGCAGGTGCCGTCCGAGCAAGCGTGTGAGTCGACGGGAGGCGTGCGAGCAGACCGCTGCGCCGGCTGTCAGGGAGGCGTGCGAGCAGACCGCTGTGCAGGCTCACCGGGAGGCGAGCCCTTTGACCAGGCTCCGCCGCCCACCGTCGTCCCAACTGCTCCCACTTTTAATGTCGCCGGCGCCGCAGTTTAAAATCAACCCCGCACTACCCGGTATCGCTACAATCCTCTCTCTTCCTCTCCGATTCTCCTGTCGTCTACCTCCAACTAGCCTGACCTAAACGTACGCCATGCCGCATCACGATGGTCTGCCCTTAGTGTTCCAGTTTCCTGAGGAAGACACCCAGCCGGAGTCTCAAGAACATAAGGCGCTTTGGGACGAGCTTGAACTGGCCTTGCGGGAAGACGCCGCGCCTGTCCCCGCTCCCGTTCCGGCTCCCGTCGCCCCGACTGCGCCAGCGCCCATCCCCGTGCATGCAGCGCATGCGCCTGCGCGTGCACTGACGCGCACGCCCGTGCCGGTGCCCGTGCACCTGCCAGCGCATGCGCCTGCGCGTGCACTGACGTGCGCGCCCGTGCCGGTGCCCGTGCACACGAATGTCTCCGCCGCGCCGTTGACAGCGCCTGTCCCCGCGCGGGTGCCAGTGCCCCCCTCAGCGGCATGGATGGCCGCCGTCGACCGCTTCCTTGCACCAACGCCAGTCGCCTCCTCCCGCCAGTTGACTCGCTCCGAAGTCCAGAACATTTTGGCCTTCCTTGAAGCTAGGCCAACGTCCAGGAGTACGCCAACAACGGCGCAAGACGCCGCCGTCGCCGTCGGTCAGTGGCCCGACGACACACAGAGCACGGCAGAGGAGCCGCTTCCCACCGCGAGACGCCCCCGCCGCCGCCGCGTAATCTAAATTTGCCATGAAAAACATTCGGATTGCCATGCTTAAAATCCGAACGTTTATCATTTCCGTTTATTTTATATCGATCGTCGTATAATTTAAAGTCGGAGTCAGACTGAACGAAATGTATGGTTTGATCGATTGAATGTTCTGCTAGAGCCGTATCAAATTAAATATAAAACGTCATCAAGCCACATGTATTCCTTGTCATCCAACGACCTAGACTGCTTCAATGTCGAGCGCTCAACACGTTTAGCGTGCAGTTAATTTCATGCCAAAAATAGTGCTAATCACATGACAACACGCAAATAATATCCTAGTAGTTAATATCCGCATGCACTTAATATACTTCCAAATTAACGTGCATTGCACGTACACACTGACTAGTGCTGCTAGTACGTGAAACTGGTGCCGTGACTTGTGAACGCGTCCAGATATGGTCAACGGCAACATCGCCCGCGAGTTCTTCCTGTTTGCCCGTGCGTCTAAACGCAGAAGGGGAGGAGAGAGAGAGAGCACACATGGAACCCACCAGTAAGTGAAGGCGAATAGTACTAAAAATAATATTACATGTTATCCATTAATTAGGCTGTGGTAATATAAAAACATTATGTGAACAAAGGGGGTACAACAAACATTGCTATTCTACGTATGTTGCCTATTGACGTGCGGCTTGAAGGCCCGGTCGCATGTTCGATCCTCGTCCTTTATTTTTTAATTTGTATATGGGTCCAAATTTGTTTCATGACATGTGGGCCCCTCGGTGTGTAGTTTGTAGCACTTTAATTTGTGGGTCGAAATTTGTTCCATTCCAAGTGGACTATCGGTGTGTAGTTTTGTAGCTTATTTATAATAATTAAAGAGAACAACATAGTTTTTTCAATAATACCATGGTGCGACGTTGAAGGCGAGAAAGGACGTGCGAGAGAGCGATGACCGAGCCAGAGGGAAATCAACTAGGGGAGTTGCGTGGGTTGCAACGGTGTTTGGAGTAGTTGTGGGCCGAATGCTACGAAAATATAATCTAAACCGACCGGAATAAATGCCTACACAAATTAATCCAAGGTTGGAGTGCCCCTCGCAATGTAAATAGCTCCGGCTTTGCGAGGGATGGAGAGGTAGTAGCTTCAACGCGTGGAAGATACGGTGTGAGAAAGCGAGGTCAATCGAGAGACATATAGATAGAGAGACAAAGTGAGTGTGGTCCGACATTCATTGAACAAATATATATGCTCTGGAGAGATATTGTCCGATTGAGCTTTTTGGCAAGGGTGAGGGCTGTAAGATAGAGCTTGAGAGATGATCCAGTCACAGACGTGTAGATATATTTTGTGCGTGGGAGGAAGCAAGGTCAACCGATCACATAGGGTCGCCGTGCGATCGAAAGAGTGAGACGGGTTGGAGAGAGTGACCTAGATAGACGATGTGCGTGAGAGAGTATACAATGTGAATAGGTCGAATTGGGCTCAAACATGGTGATATATCGTTTTTGTCCGAGAAAGAGCGAGGTCAATCGAGACATACGGAGAGAGAGAGAGAGAGATTGAGTGAGCGTGGCCCACCATGAGGTCGAAAGAGTGGCGGCGGCTTGGATGGACTGACCTAGATAGACAATCTGCGTGAGAGAGTATAGAGTGTGTCGATCGAGGCCCGAACAGGGAGATATATCATTTGTGTGTGAAAGAAAACGAGGTTAAACGAGACTCAGATAAAGAGAGCGAGATTGAGCGAGTGTGGCCCGCCGTGCGGAAGAAAGAGTGAGACAGTCTCGAGGGAGTGACCTAGATATACAACGTGCGTGCGTGCGCACGAGAGGTTGGGGGGCTAGATAGGCAATGCATGTATTTAGCGCGAGAGGGTGAGAGGGAGAGGGGGAGAGAGAGAGAGCTCGGCATGGGGTGCAATGGCGGGTGTGTGAGGTAAATACATTTGGTAACAGAGTGGAAAAAGGGGTTGTGTAGTTGAGAGACTTAGAGATCGAAACATGGAGAGAAAGAATGAACGTGTGTTGGAAACCGATAGCTTCCTAAGGTGGTTAGGAGAGGAAGATTGACCGATACAGGAAGTATGTAGCGTTTGTGCGGGGGGGGGGGGCTAAAAACAACATTTGAATGTACATAGTACGAGACTTAATATCGATGTTTCAATTCGGTGTACATTGTAAGATTTGAACCGAGGACCAGGCATACGGGTAATTATTTCGAATTCGTGCCATACTAAGTTTCGAAAAGTTGACATTGACTCAGTTTGTTGTGCTATTTTGTAGGTCATATGTTTGAATCCATCCAAAAGTTTTCTCACTACCATGGTGTTCATCATATACATATGAATTTGTATTAAAAAAGTAGCGTGGATACAGTGAAATGCGAAATCCACGTTAGAATTGGAGATCGCTACGTGACACACACTCTAATTCAAATAACTAACTACGTGACACACACTCTAATTCAAATAACTAATTATGTGACACACACTCTAATCCACGTTAGCGTGGGTACCGTTTCGATTTTTTTTCAAATAACTCCTCATTAATTAATTTATAGTACTCCCTCTGTTCACTTTTATAAGACCTTGAAGACATTTCAGACAATGTGCAAAACAGTTCATTTTAAGTTGTCTGAAACGACTTACAAAAGTGAACGGATGGAGTATCTCGTTTCGAATGACTAATTATTGCAAGGAAAACACGGGCATGGTAATACATACAGATTCGTTTGCAAATGAAAGAAGATTCGTTTGCATTCTCAAATGTAGGCGCACCAGGCAGACCAGGGTCGTGTCGGGGTGGACGCTGCTTCGGTGCCTTAAAGGCAACTGCCTTTGGGTCACTGACATGTGGGCCAGCCACCTGTTGGGCCCACATGTCATGGACACAAAGGCAGGTGCCTTAAGGCACCGAAGCATAGTCCTGTCGGGGTGGTCGCGTGTGTCGGACGGACGCGTAGCACCCAGCCACCCACCCCCTCCCCCCAAAAAAGGACGACGACAATATAAGTTCGCGCTTCCACGTTTCGGATTGAAATATCTGGCGGCCCCAATTCCAGCCCTGCAAAATCTCTCTTCTCCACCGTCCCCTTCCGCGCCCAGATTGCTCAAATCCCTAATTCGCCGCCAACCCTCGAATCGCCCCTCGTCTCGTCTCTTTCCCCACCGTTCCCCACCTCTGTGCCGGACGACGACGACGAAGACGACGGTCGCGCTTCACCACCGCACCGGAGCTACCTCATCTACGCCCTCGTCCACCGCACCGGGTGGTCCACCGACAACGTCGGCCGCCGCAACCGACGTGCCTCACAGACACCGAGTTCCACCGCATCAGGTGCGCTTCACCGACGCCGTCTCCCAGCTCACCGGGGCTACTTCACCGAGCACATCGTCGCACCTCCGCCCCCGAGGCCGTTGGGGCTTCACCAACGGTCTCGTCCACCGCATCGTAGCGCTCCGCTGCCACTCAAGATCTGCATCCGTGCGCGGCCAGCCAACGCCAGCGCATCACCCTCAACGGCTCTGAAGTGACCCGCACTCTAGCTAGGCGAGCATGCCCAAACGCCGGCCCGAACTAG
Source organism: Triticum aestivum (assembly GCF_018294505.1). NCBI lineage: Eukaryota > Viridiplantae > Streptophyta > Magnoliopsida > Poales > Poaceae > Triticum > Triticum aestivum. The sequence goes on from NC_057806.1 coordinate 575,459,704, forward strand.
GTATCCACACATCACTCCCTTGTGCACTGTTCCGACGATGTTTGGATATCCTTTCACTGCTCTCTTAGCTTACACGCCTATGCAACTCTGACTTTAACTCTTATTTCTTCTGGAGATATCATCTGAAACAAGCAAATCCATTTTTTAGCGAAGCATGACGGCGCTACGGGATCTGGTACACATCCTGCACACCCGTATAACCTTGTAAGTATCTGTCCTCCGGTACAACATCAAGGTCGATTCCTCTTATTTGATCAACCATTCGCCGTGTCAAAAATGCAGAGGGGGATGCAAGGAGCACAAGGCCTGCACATCCAAGCAAGTGGTAACATGGACTTGTACATGGAACATCCCAAGCGCAAGCAGAGCTGCAGTGAGCCTGTACAACGAGCTAGCGTAAGTCCCTGCATTTCATTTAATTCGTACTGGCATTCGTGTATGATTTGTGTGCAGTGGCTGATCCACGAATTCAAGTTACCAGGGGCGAACATTTAACTTAAAAAATACGAAGGCACTTGCACTCCGGAAATCAACATAACTTGAGAAATGTGAAGCTACATGCACTTTGAAAACCAGCTAATGATCCAAAGTAGTTCAGATTATAAACACTAAATGATGCAAGCACCAAAAAACACAAAATGCAACATGGTGTACAAGGACTACAAACATGGTCTGTACCTGCTTGAATTATTCGTTCTCTGGCTGAAAATATCGAAGTGTAATTGCACGTATAACCAGTGCGCAAACTGCATATCAATATATCTATCCTGCACAAGTATGCCAATAGTTTCAAACAACAGATTAGAAAAGTATTTATGCTATGTTGTCATGATACGGGGACTTTCTGGTAGATGGCCTCGACGTTTCCTCAAGCTATGAAAATGCACTATAATTTGCTTGTCATCAATGCCTGCAAATCTCTGTCTCTCTCAACATAGTAGATCATCATTAGACACTAAATCCTTCAATGAGCTTGCAAAATGCTTGCATTAGATCCCTCATTAGACACTATATGTTCATCACCAGGAGCATGTAAAATGTTTGCATCAAATCCTTCATTAGCAGTCTGTTCATTAGACACTTCAGGCTCAAGAACAACATGAGCTTGTATGTTTGCACCGGAAACTTGATTAGATACATCAGATTCAGTCAGTTCAGTATTGATTGGGGGAGTTATAAAATAAGTAGAAATTGGTTTCATTTTCTCATAGATTCCCTACATACAAGCAGTTTTACAACACCGTCAGGTTTAACTATTGGCCAGAAATTGAAGAGTTGAATTAGATATAATCAGGGATGTGATGTACCTGCTCGTTGCGCATGCTACTCTTGCAAGCTGCGACTGTCCGTTTGCGCAAGCTCGATGCCATGCCCGTGCTGCCGCCGCTGCCTCCCACGCAGGCTACACCCAGGGTTGGATCTTCATCTTCTTGTCCTTCCGTTCGCTTGAAGCCCGGCGACCGCCCTCCAACGAGGGCGCGAGGAAGTGCTGTGTCGGTCTGTCCAGCGGCGGCTAGGTTAGGAGCGAACCAGACTGGAGGCTGGAGCGAATGAATTGGGATTTTTCCTGCTGTCGATCGATATGGGAGGCGCTCGTTTGGGCCGCGAGCCTGCTATAGGGCCTGCCTTGCACTTATGTTATTGGCCCATCCAAATTGAAACATTTTTCTTCATTTTTTACATTGCCTGCTCGTGCGTTGGGACGAACAAAACTAGCGTGGGCCAACCTGGACGACTCAAACTAGGTGCACACTTTCCAGCCACCTGAGGCGGCCGCCCATACCAGCCCCTATGGTGGCGTCGCCCCTTTTTGCGTGTATGATTGGATAGTGAAAAATATTCCAGTGGCGCTTTTGATTTACCCACAGAATGGTTGAATTGCTTGTTTCTATGAACTGAGTTCGCCAATAATGTGAAGGATGCCAGTCTTTTCATCCTATTGTAGATTGCTTAGATCTCGATATGCCAAAAGTAATCGCATGAAATATACAGTAAAAGCCAGTGTGATGTGTTTGGCTACAACTAGTCTGACTACACGTCCTCATATAACATATCAAGGACGCACCATCTTACCAGATTAACCATTCGACTTACCCATGCAGTGTGGGAAGAAAGAAGTATTGGGACTGCGTATCCAAGCAATTGATGCCATGGACTCCTTCGTACAACCTTGTAAGCGAAAAAGAAGTTGCAGTGTGCCTGTACAAAGAACTAGCGTAAGTTCAGTTACCTGCTTCTCGGAATTTTAGTTAGCCACTTATTGCAAAATTGTTCAATTACGTTGCTTGGCTTAATTTAGTTTGCTACTGATTACATAATGGCACAAGCCTGTTAATCATATTGTAGACTGCGCCTATCTATGTGTTTGATACTTACTGTTAAGAATTACCTGTTTGCCTTAACTTAAATATCTACTTGTTTGTTTAACTGCTTTGCTGCTGCAACAGCGGGTTACAATGATGTTAATAACTACTTTTCAGCATCCAATTGAAACTCTTTAATTCCTTGTTTGTTTAACTGGTTTGCTGTTATAACTCCCAGTTGAGATGTTTTGCTAACTTCAACTTTTCTGAATCCAATCGGAACTTTAATGGCAAAACAGGTTAGCCCAAGATCAAAGAGCGAGGTCCCCATGGACGTTGCATCATCCCACAGCAGTGGCACCGGCCCAATCGTGCATTATGAATTGCCAACTGCTGATGCTCTAGAGGCTAAACTAGTGGTAGAAAGAGATTCTGCTTCTGCACTTAGAGATGAAGTTGACATGTTGAGGAAGCAAACAGCACAATCACAAGCAGTACTCAAGACAACCATTAAATATTTGGTGGATTTCAAAACGAAGCAAGCTGAGACTGACCAGATTGTTAAGGTCCTGAAGGAAAAAAGGAAATTAAATTCCTACTTGGTAAATCATAGGTGAAATGTTCTTTCCATAGTTGAATAACCTTTGTGTTGTCTGTTCATGTAATCAATCAAACCATTTGTTTTAGAGATCATGTAATAATTGTTTTTTTTGGTTTGTAATTTTATTTGAGCACAAGTCTGTATTAATTGATAAGACTCGGAGACATTTCATTTGGATTGCTGTGCCAGACCTACAAATATGCCAATCGGGCTGAATGTGCATTCAGCAATAGTAGTAGTATAGATGGACCATAAGTGGCACGCATCGGAAAGGGCCAAGATGCTGGCTAAAAAAAGGATGCTGTTGTAGCCAAAAAAAGTACAGCGGCCTGGCTTATGTATGTTAGTTGATATTATTGATCCATATACTCTATAAGTGTTTATATGTCTGTTAGTTCTGTACATTCTTGGTTGATTGACTCGGTATTTGAATCTTGATACATCGCTTGTGTACATATCTAAATGGGAGTACACATTATGCTGCGTGTGACATTTGAGTTGGACATGAAGTGTTCCAAATATTCGAATTCACCTTAAACTGGATTCTAGTTTCTGAATTTGAGTATCGGCATTTGTAAACCATATTCATATATGACAGTGGAATACATCTTTGTCGTCCTTTTGAAGATATATAAAAACACATAGAATGATTTATAAAGATTCATATAGGAATACAAAATGGATTCGAATTTAGTTGCCAGGGTAAACGTGGATGCTTATTGTCCCAAAATTCGAAAGAAGCAGCAAAATGTCCACTCCCACGTCGGCTGCCCGAAGCCAAGTGTTTGGGAGATGGAAATTACTGTCTACCCATTACACGGACAATCCATCGGCCCAATTTCCACTGCTCTAAATAGGGGTAGGTTAGTAACTTCAATTAGACGTGACACGACCGCCTCTGAGCCCATTCCGACACGGTGGGCGTCAAACATGGGCGGAAAAACTCATTTGATTCAAGCTCGTCCGAAAGACCTCTGTTTCTCCCTCCATTCCCCATTCATACACGGTGGGCGGCAAAACAAACTCGACTCGGCCGAAATCGATGTAGGCAAATATTTTCAATAGGGGTAGGTTTGTAACTTCACTCAGACGTGACACAACCGCACTACCTGTCAGCCCCGTTCATACACCATGGGCGCCAACCATGGGCGCCAACCACCCTCTCCTCGCCCGAAATCGCTCTGGGCAAATATTGGCGAGATGCGAGATTACCGTCCTATCCCCAACCGACGAGATGTCCAAATTTTAAATGGGGGCTAAGTTCGTAACTTTCCCATATTTCAGACAGGCGCGTCCCAAAAACATGGTTCCCCGTACCTCTCCCTCCATTTTCCCATTCATACACCGTCCGCGCTAGAACACCCCATCCCCACACCAACCTCCGTCCGCCACCCCATCCATCACTGCCGTCCTCCACCACATACATCGCCACCGTCCTCCACCATGCCGGAGCGCCTACCAAGACTGCGTCATCCACTGCTAGAGATGGACGTTTCTCATCCACGACGACGGACCAATAGCCTTGCATCGCGTCCTCTCGCTTCATCGGCGCCGTCGTCCTCTTTGCCAGGGCCGCTCACACGACCTCCTCTTCCAACGGGACTTATCCCCCGATGCACCCATCTACCGTCGCAGATTTGCTTCAACGCCACTGACAGCCATCGCACCCCCGATGCCTACACGGCGCCGCGAGAGAGGTGGTACTTCATATCTCCTCAACTTTTTGATCTCAACCAGAAAATAGATCTTAACTTGGTTACTCTACTTTCTTTTCAGCTCTTAGAATTTAGTTCTTAGTTCGAAGCAAACAATGGATGCTAAATATCATTTCTCCGGTTTGCAGCTTCAAATCTGCCATGGCACAGCCATAATACGATTTGATTGATCATGCTTAGGGTTTAATTGATCATATTGGTTCCGTGGTGGTTTCTTTAATAGAAATCGGAGGGGAAACCCTCTTTTGCTAAAAAAATATGCTTAGAGTTTCCCCCTTTTATGATCACTATACGATCAGAATACGTGCTTCGTGTCATAATAACACTGCTCCACCCATCAAGCTAAACAAGCTTAGTTGTTCAAATATGAATATGATATTATTAAAACAGAGTTGTTTAATTCGTCAGCTAAATGTTCCTAAATTAGTTTCGAAAATGCATGTTCGCCGCTCGGGTGTGTATCTCTACAGGGTGCCCACGGTGGGCCGGCCCACCCTGGGATTTTGGGTCATCCCAGGCCCCAATTCCCCTCTGTTTTGCTGCGCGCTTCCGATCCCTACTCGCCCCCAGCCGCCTGCCTCGCCGGCGACTTGGGACGGCATGACTCTAGGAGGAGACGCCGGACTAACAGGAGGCCAGGAGCCGCTCGCCCAACAGCGTCACCGCTACCCGGGCGCGCCGCCGTGCCTACCTTCCCAGTCGTTCAGGGCTCAGGCGTGCAGCACCCACCAAGCCAACCCGATTTATCCCGAGATACGTCCTCAACATTCAGCAGCCACTCCTCATCACCCATTTTCTAATTGATTCATTACTCATTAGGAAGGACTGTCATTAGGGTTTGTTGTGTGCTCAGTGCTACCTAAACTTAATGGTTCAGATGTATTTCGGTAATCTTTAGTACCTCTAAAGTTCACAGGGTTTTCAAAATTCCGGCCCTCGAACAGAAACTAGTCATTTTGGATTGTTGGTCGTAGTGACATTGACCCAGATTACTACTGCAAGCCAGGTTTGTTGACAATTTTACTTGTCTTTCTTACTCATTCGATATAATATCCAATTATTCACGTCGATTAGTTGCAAACAATAAGTGCTAGACAAACTTCTTCATTCAGATTTTGGACGGTCTCTTACTGCAGTTACAATTCTGCATACTTGTCCTAGTAAGCTCACAAGTAAATGATTGATTCACTACATCTATGCTTGCCTTGTCATATTTGTTGTCAATATTCTTTTAGGGTGGACCACCCTGTTTCTAAATACTGGAACCGTAGACATGAGTGAATAGTATTTCTCTATGTGATCTCTTCCATCATGTGTGGGTAACGAACACTGCATTGTATAGAAAGAAAGTGTCATTTCCAGCTTTTACATAGGTTTCGATCTTTTACATGGAATACAATCTGCCTACTTGCTTTGTGTCGCACTACCAACACTCCACCCTTGAAGCTAAACATTACGCCACTCATAATTGCTTAGTTTATTTGTTCAAATACGAATTTCATATGATTCTAATGTTCCTACTTCAGTTTTGAAATGTGTGCCTGCCTGTTATAGAGACATAAGGGGTTTGTATTTCTGTGTGTGGTCTGGTCAGCACGGTTGGGGAGGTGAACTTTGCATATGCAGGGGTTTATAGGGAGACACTCTCCGAGTTGAATCCGCAATGCATTCCATAGATAATCTGACTACTTTTTATGTTTTCATGAATCTCAGATTCTGAACAGCATCATAATGATTATGAGCTTGCGCGCATGAAAAGAATAAAGCAGAACAATGCCATGGCTGTCAAACTTGGCATTAAGGGACTGAAATCAAGTCTGGATGCAATGCAATGCAAACGCTCTCCACCTACAGATTCATGCTCAGAATATGATCCTAACAGTGATTCTGAGCTAGAGGGAGACCTAAGTCAATGTAGCTCCCTAGTGGAGGAGTCAGAGGAAGATGCCCTATCTTATTCACCCATCAAGGTACTTGCTCTAACTTTCCAAGGTTACATTGCTCGCACATATCTTGCAACTGATGCTTTGCATTGCTTCTACTTTGTTGAACTGCCATTAGCTTAGTTTACACATCGTGTATGTGAATACGCCCTGCCTATCCATTTTCAGTACATATTCCATCTGTCATCATACCATATTTATCCATTCAAATGTTGTTCTTGTGTATCAGACGTTCAAAAGGAAGAGGGCGATTGCTGATCGTGGAGGAGCACAAGCAAAGTATTTGGAAAAGGTAGTGGCACCTGATAAATCAAATAGCCCATTAGGTGTAGTTGCAATATCACCTGACCCACAAAATACCCCAACTCTAGCAGACTCTAGCCCTACTACACTGGTCATTTCTGATGCCCCAACTCAGCAGACCCCAACTGCAGCAAACAGTATGATTATGCCAGTTGACATAGCACCAGCTGTACGACGCAAAACCCCCATTCCAGCAAAGAGTACACCAAATCCAGTTGCCAAATCCCTTTTCGAACCAGAGAGAGCCCCAATTGCAGCAAATAGGACCCCTGTTCCATTTCTTCCCAGTTTAGAAGACGAAGCTTATGTTGTTGTCAGGAACTTTGTGCGCATCTTTCCTTCATGGAAAGATTATACCACAGACACAGAACAATTTCCAGTCTTCCTCCGCAACTTACGCGTAAGTAATGTACTAATGTTATTCATGGTCATTACTGCATATGTTTCTGCTGACAGAAGACACAAGATTTCATTCTTTTAAATAGGCGAGGAGCAAACTGGATTGTGATGACGAGCAAGGGTTGGTTGCGCTTTTCAAGCACTCGTTGATGAAGTATCGTTCCTACCTGAGGCAAGCGCACTTCGATGGCAAGCCTCTGAACGAAATTTCTGTAAAGTCTCCGGTGCTACATTTATCCGACGGTGACTGGAATAATCTTGTTACACATTGGTCTCGGCTGCAGCGTAAGGTACTGTCTATGATATCACATCACAATTTGAACTACATTTCTGCATTTGCCTTAATGTCTCACTTGTATGAAAACTATTAGCAGAAGAACATTCGTTCTCAAGGGACCACAGAATCTCGCAACTATACTGCACACTGCATTGCTCTTGTGAGTACCTCTTGCCCTGTATGACCATACTTACTTTCATAGCTGTTTGATTATGTAGCATCACTGCACATGTTAGCCTTGTAATCGTCCATTTGATGGATATTATAAGATCCGTATGGACTCTTACAAAAATTTAGAATCAACCCAATGCTTTTGAATAGGTTTAGCTCTGCAGTCCTCTTGTAAGGACTGAACGTGGTCTATCACTGTACTTACATTAACAGCTACTCCCTCCGTCCCATAATATAAGAACGTTTTGTACAGTACACCAGTGTTCAAAACACTCTTGTATTATGGGAAGAGGGATTGGTTCATTTTGTAGCATTCTGCATCTTATCTCCCTCGCCCACCATTTACTAAAAAAGATCAGATCTATATTTAATCTTACCAACAAGTAGAATACACAGACAATGCCAGTGCAGAAGTGTAGCCCATTGCTCTTGTCAGTACATTTTGTCCTGTAATGCTTGTACTTCCAGGGATTGGTAGTTGATTATGTAGCATCAATCTGCATCTTATCTTCATTATCCTCTATCCCTTCCAGTATTATCATATCTATAATTACTCTCTACAAAATGTAGAGTACAGGCAATGCTTATGAAGAAGATTCTGTGCTGAAATTCTTGAGTTATCCTTCCCTTGACATGGAGAAGGGCATTATAAAGCCGGTGTTAACTGTTAATGTAAGTCAGTCCTTCTAAAGCCTTTATCCTCAACTGCTGTTTAATTTGCTCATACTCCCTATCGTTTACTGCTGTTTAGTTTGCTGTTTCTACCAAAATGCATGTTCGTAAGAACCGTAAGTTCTAAGTTTTACTTGTAAAACCAAATTCCTTATTCATACCATGCACATTACTTAATACTCCCTATATGTATGCTTGTTTTTGTGGATCTATAATCCAGTGTGTGGTGAAGCAGCCCACGTTTGCACCTTGTCATCTCCTGTTTTATCTTACTGATGTGGCTGATGATATGAACAACATGCCATGCACATTATCCAAAATAGATACAATGATTTTCTTTGCCCTTCATCTATGCTTGTTATGTTGACATGGTAATCCAGTAGTGTGGTGAAGCTCCCCGCATTATGAACAATGCCAAATTATGCTATTGATATTTTGAACTTACTCTTTATTTTCTAATTTGAAATTGGATAGAATTGACAGAACAGTTATCATCTTTGTTTATACACGTGCAAAACCTGTCATCTCTCTGCTTTGTTTCAGGGTGATATGCCTGATGGCATGCACAAGTCTGCTGAAGGCTGTGAGACAAACCCAACATATATTGCAGCAAAGAAGGCAAAACATCTTGAAGATAGCGAGACAACCCCAAAGTCTTGTCTTGATGCAGTGTTCAAGTTACTTGAGACTAACAGTCAGACAAGCTCACAGAATTCGTTGTCTGAATCAGTTCGACTTCTTCAGTCCCAAGTTCTAGCAGAAAGGCATTCTGCAACTCAACTTCGACTTGAAGTCCTATCTCTAAGAAAGATTGCAGAGAACACCAATGAGAACCTCATCGCTAAACAGCTACACCTGGAAGCTATGACCGACATGCTAGGCCGGTCTCACAGCCTTGCTCAGCAGCTTGCGCAGCAGTTCCCCCGCAAGGCTAACCTTTCTTGAACTGTCTTGGAAGTGGTCTCGGTTCAGTATTATTTTGTTACGCTGCAATGGTGCCCAGTTTTTGTAATCTGCTTCTTCGTTGCGCTTTATGATCACTGGTGGCGAACTTCGATGCCCAGTGGATGTAATATACCTTAAATCCTTTATTGTATAGTGTAGGTTTATTCTTAGTTACTATGCCGTAATTTCTTTATTGTATAGAGTAGGTTTGTTCTTAATTCCTACTAGTTACTGCCATCATTCGCTATCTGAAAAAAAATCAGATGTAGTCGACCGGACCGAAACATTCGACTCTAACGGGCCAGGTTTTTAGCGGGCCACAATTGGGCCAGCCTGCGCCTTTCTTGGGCCCGAATGATTGGGGCCTTCACACATTGCGCCAGGCCCAAACTTACACCGGCCTATATTTTAGTTGGGCCTTTTGTCGACCTAGCGCTTAGTTTGGCCCAAGAAGCGTTGGGCCATTAACAGGTTGAATATTGTACTGGCCTGTTACGGCCGAGATGAAACCACGGGCCTTTAGCAGGCCAAAATGCATGTTGGGCCTCAATTTTCACTAGTCATCGACGGGCCTTCAGCAGGCCGAAATGTAGACCGGGTCGTTTTGGACCCAGTTAGCTCACGGGCCGTTACCAGGCCGAAACATATCTCGGGCCTTAGTTGGCCCACTGATATCATGGGCCTTTAAGAGGCCGAAAGCTTAGCATAGGCATCAACGGGCTGAATTACGCGACAGGCCTTTAACAGGCCCAAAGTCACGTTAGGATTAACTGTTGCCACCTTTAGCACGGGCCGTTAGTGGGCCCGATGTCCTATCGAACCATAGATGGCCCATGGGCAGCACAGGCCATTCCCAGGCCGAAAGTCACATCGGGCTGAAATGGGCCCATGTCTACATCAGGCCTCTAACAGGCCGAAAGTCACTGGGTTGCAGTTTGTCCCAAATATTCGGCGAACAATTAACGGGCCAGATCTGGCTTCGTGCCACAAATGGGCCCAAATATTGGGCGAACAATTAACGGGCCAGATCTGGCTTCGGGCCGTAAATGGGCCCAAATATTGGGCGAACAATTCACGGGCCAGATCTGGCTTCGGGGCGTAAATGGGCCTTTATTAAGCAGGCCGTTATTGGGCTGGCCCACTAGTACCTGATTAAGTTCTACGGGCCTTTGACTGGGCCAGCCTTTTTAACCTATATGGGCCTCTGTTGGGCCCATCCACGTGTGATACGTCTCCAACGTATCTATAATTTTTGATTGCTCCATGCTATATTATCTACTGTTTTGAATGTTTATGGGCTTTATTATACACTTCTATATCATTTTTGGGACTAACCTATTAACCCAGAGCCCAGTGCCAGTTTCTGTTTTTACCCTGTTTTAGGGTTTCGAAGAAAAGCAAAATCAAACGGAGTCCAATTGACCTAAAACTTCACGGAACTCATTTTTGGAAGGAAAGAAGCCCAAAAGACTTGGAGTGCACGTCGGGGGATCTGCGAGGAGGTCACGAGGCAGGGGGGGCGCGCCCACCCCCCCTGGGCGCGCCCTCCACCCTCGTGAGCCCCTCGTGCCCCCCCTGATGTACTTCTTCCGCCTATATATCCCCATATACCCTAAAAACATCCGTGAGCACAATAGATCGGGAGTTCCACCGCCAGAAGCCTCCGTAGCCACCGAAAGCCAATCTAGACCCGTTCCGGCACCCTGCCAGAAGGGGCAATCCTTCTCCGGTGGCCATCTTCATCATCCCAGTGCTCTCCATGACAAGGAGGGAGTAGTTCTCCCTCGGGGCTGAGGGTATGTACCAGTAGCTATGTGTTTGATCTCTCTCTCTCTCTCTCGTGTTCTTGAGGTGATACGATCTTGATGTATCGCGAGCTTTGCTCTTATAGTTGGATCCTATGATGTTTTCTCCCCCCTCTACTCTCTTCTAATGAATTGAGTTTCCCCTTTGAAGTTATCTTATCGGATTGAGTCTTTAAAGATTTGAGAACACTTGATGTATGTCTTCCCGTGCGTATCTGTGGTGACAATGGGATACCACGTGATTCACTTGATGTATGTTTTGGTGATCAACTTGCGGGTTCCGCCCATGAACCTATGCATAGGGGTTGGCACACGTTTTCGTCGTGATTCTCCGGTAGAACTTTGGGGCACTCTTTGAGGTTCTATGTGTTGGTTGAATAGATGAATCTGAGATTGTGTGACGCATATCGTATAATCATACCCACGGATACTTGAGGTGACATTGGAGTATCTAGGTGACATTAGGGTTTTGGTTGATTTGTGTCTTAAGGTGTTATTCTAGTACGAACTCTAGGGCTGTTTGTGACACTTATAGGAATAGCCCAACGGATTGATTGGAAAGAATAACTTTGAGGTGGTTTCATACCCTACCATAATCTTTCATTCTCCGCTATTAGTGACTTTGGAGTGACTCTTTGTTGCATGTTGAGGGATAGTTATGTGATCCAATTATGTTAGTATTGTTGAGAGGACTTGCACTAGCGAAAGTATGAACCCTGGGCCTTGTTTCAACGCATTGCAATACCGTTTACGCTCACTTTTATCATTAATTACCTTGCTGTTTTTATAATTTCAGATTACAAATACCTTTATCTACTATCCATATTGCACTTGTATCACCATCTCTTTGCCGAACTAGTGCACCTATACAATTTACCATTGTATTGGGTGTGTTGGGGACACAAGAGACTCTTTGTTATTTGGTTGCAGGGTTGCTTGAGAGATAACATCTTCATCCTACGCCTCCTACGGATTGATAAACCTTAGGTCATCCACTTGAGGGAAATTTGCTACTGTTCTACAAACCTCTGCACTTGGAGGCCCAACAACGTCTACAAGAAGAAGGTTGTGTAGTAGACATCAAGCTCTTTTCTGGCGCCATTGCCGGGGAGGTTAGCACTTGAAGGTATATCTTTAGATCTTGCAATTGAGTCTTTTAGTTTCTTGTTTTATCACTAGTTTAGTTTATAAAAGAAAAACTATAAAAAAATGGAATTGAGTTTGTCTCATACGCTTCACTTTTTTAATATCTTTCATGAGTATGATGGAAAGGAAAATTGTGCTCAAGTGCTAGAAGAAGAAATCTATAAAATGTTTGGCACTACATATTTGAATGATGAGCATGATTGCAATGTTGTTAGTATGAATTCCTTGAATATCCATGATGCTAATGATATGCAAAGCCACAAGCTTGGGGAAGCTATGTTTGATGAAGATGATATTTTTTGTCCCCCAAGCTTTGATGAGCAAATTTACTATGATGAAAGCATGCCTCCTATCTATGATGATTATTGTGATGACACGTATGCTTTAAAGAATAATGATAACCATGAAACTTGTCATCTTGATCTTAACTTTCAATCACATGATAGTTATTTTGTTGAGTTTGCTCCCACTATTATTCATGAGAAGAAATTTGCTTATGTGGAGAGTAGTAAATTTTCTATGCTTGTAGATCATGAAAAGAATGCCTTAGGTGCTGGTTATATTGTTGAATTCATTCATGATGCTACTGAAAATTATTATGAGGGAGGAATATATGCTTGTAGGAATTGCAATAATATCAAGTTTCCTCTCTATGTGCTTAAAGTTTTGAAGTTATGCTTGTTTTACCTTCCTATGCAAGTTGATTCTTGTTCCCATAAGTTGTTTGCTCACAAAATCCCTATGCATAGGAAGTGGGTTAAACTTAAATGTGCTAGTCATATTCTTCATGATGCTCTCTTTATGTTTCAATTCTTATCCCTTATGTGAGCATCATTGAAATCATCATGACTAGCTAGGGGCGTTAAACGATAGCGCTTGTTGGGAGGCAACCCAATTTTATTTTTGTTCCTTGCTTTTTGTTACTGTTTAGTAATAAATAATTCATATATCCTCTGTTTATATGTGGTTTTATGCTTTTAATTAGTGTTTGTGCCAAGTAGAACCTTTGGGAAGACTTGGGAGAAGTCTTGTTGATCATGCTGTAAAAAACAGAAACTTTAGCGCTCACGAGAATTGCTGCCATTTTTATTTGGAGAGTGATATTTAGTTAATTCTTTTTGAAGATGATTAATAGATAAATTGCTCAGGTCCAGAAATTTATTTGAGAATTTTATGAGTTCCAGAAGTATGCGTTTGATCCAGATTACTACTGACTGTTCTGTTTTTGACAGATTCTGTTTTTCATGTGTTGTTTACTTATTTTGATGAATCTATGGCTAGTAAAATAGTTTATAAACCATAGAGAAGTTAGAATACAGTAGGTTTAACACCAATACAAATAAAGAATTAGTTCATTACAGTACCTTTAAGTGGTGATTTATTTTCTTATACTAACGGAGCTCATGAGTTTTCTACTTTAAGTTTTGTGTTGTGAAGTTTTCAAGTTTTGGGTAAAGATTCGATGGATTATGGAATAAGGAGTGTAAAGAGCCTAATATTGGGGATTCCCAAGGAACCCCAAGGTAATATTCAAGGACAACCAAGAGCCTAAGCTTGGGGATGCCCCGGAAGGCATTCCCTCTTTCGTCTTCGTTCATCGGTAACTTTACTTGGAGCTATATTTTTATTCGCCACATGATATGTGTTTTGCTTGGAGCGTCAATTTATTTTGTTAGGATTTGCTTGCTGTTATTTAGAACAATGTTTTGCATCTTTTATTTCAATAAAAGTGGCATTGATAGCCTTTACTATGCCTATGTTACAAGTATACATGTTGCTGTTTGAAAACAGAAAGTTTACCGCTGTTGCAATAATTCCCTAGAAAAGTCAGAATCTGATAAAATGTTGAAACCTTTTGCATATTAAGCTCTGATAAATTTACTACAGTGGGAATTTTCTTTCATAATTTTGGAGCTAGGGAAGTATGGATGTTTCTGCTTTCTTTACAGACTATCCTGTTTAGGCAGATTGCTGTTATGTTTGCATTGTTTGCATATGTTTGCTTCTTTAATGATTCTATTTGAGGATAGGACTATTAAATATGCAGAGGCATTTAGTATGCAATGTTGAATAATAATTTTACTGATTTGCTACAGTAGAGTATGATAAGGTTTTGTCAATGGTTTATACTAACTTATCTCACAAGTCCTTGTTGAGTTTTGTGTGGATGAAGCTTTTGAGATTTAGGGAGACCTTCATATGAGAGGAATTAAGGAGACACAAAAGCTCAAGCTTGGGGATTCCCAAGGCACCCCAAGATAATATTTCAAGAAGTCTCAAGCATCTAAGCTTGGGGATGCCCCGGTTGGCATCCCACCTTTCTTCTTCAACAACTATCGGTTAGTATCGGTTGATCCTAAGTTTTTGCTTCTTCACATGATGTTTGCTATTCTTAGAATGTCATTTGATTTTGCTTTGCTTGCTGTTTGAATAAAATACCAAGATCTTAAATTATTAAATATTAGAGAGTCTTCACATAGTTGCATAATTATTCGACTACTCATTGATCTTCACTTAAATCTTTCGGAGTAGTTCGTCATTTGCTCTAGTGCTTCACTTATATCTTTTAGAGCATGGTGGTAGTTTTATTTTAAAGAAATAGATGAACTCTCATGCTTCACTTGTATTATTTTGAGAGTCTTAAATAGCATGGTAATTCGCTTAAAATCCTAATATGCTAGGTATTCAAGAATAGTAAAATTCTCTAATGAGTGTGTTGAATACTATGAGAAGTTTGATACTTGATAATTGTTTTGAGATATGGATATGGTGATATTAGAGTCATGCTAGTTGAGTGGTTACGAATTTGAGAAATACTAGTGTTGAAGTTTGTGATTCCCGTAGCATGCACGTATGGTGAACCGTTATGTGATGAAGTCGGAGCATGATTTATTTATTGATTGTCTTCCTTATGAGTGGCGGTCGGGGACGAGCGATGGTCTTTTCCTACCAATCTATCCCCCTAGGAGCATGCGCGTAGTACTTTGTTTTGATAACTAATAGATTTTTGCAATAAGTATGTGAGTTCTTTATGACTAATGTTGAGTCCATGGATTATACGCACTCTCACCCTTCCACCATTGCTAGCCTCTCTAGTACCGCGCAACTTTCGCCGGTACCATAAACCCACCATATACCTTCCTCAAAACAGCCACCATACCTACCTATCATGGCATTTCCATAGCCATTCCGAGATATATTGCCATGCAACTTTCCACAGTTCTGTTTATTATGACACACTCCATCATTGTCATATTGCTTTGCATGGTCATGTAGTTGACATCGTATTTGTGGCAAAGCCACCATTCATAATTCTTTCATACATGTCACGCATGCATCATTGCACATCCCGGTACACCGCCAGAGGCATTCATATGGAGTCCTATCTTGTTCTAAGAATCGAGTTGTAATTCTTGAGTTGTAAGTAAATAAAAGTGGGATGATTTTTATTATTAGAGCATTGTCCCATATGAGGAAAGGATGATGGAGACTATGATTCCCCCACAAGTCAAGATGAGACTCCGGACGCAAAATAAGATGCCATAAAAAAGAGAAGGCCCAAATAAAAAATGAGAGAAAAAGAGAGAAGGGGCAATGTTACTATCCTTTTTCCACACTTGTGCTTCAAAGTAGCACCATGATCTTCATGATAGAGAGTCTCTTATTTTGTCACTTTCGTATAATAGTGGGATTTTTTCATTATAGAACTTGGCTTGTATATTCCAATGATGGGCTTCCTCAAAATTGCCCTAGGTCTTCGTGAGCAAGCAAGTTGGATGCACACCCACTTAGTTTCTTTTGTTGAGCTTTCATACACTTATAGCTCTAGTGCATCCGTTGCATGGCAATCCCTACTCACTCACATTGATATCTATTAATGGACATCTCCATAGCCCGTTAATACGCCTAGTTGATGTGAGACTATCTTCTCCTTTTTGTCTTCTCCACAACCACCATTCTATTCCACCTTTAGTGCTATATCCATGGCTCACGCTCATGTATTGTGTGAAAGTTGAAAAAGTTTGAGAATATCAAAAGTATGAAACAATTGCTTGGCTTGTCATCGGGGTTGTGCATGATTTAAATATTTTGAGTGATGAAGATAGAGCATAGCCAGACTATATGATTTTGTAGGGATAACTTTCTTTGGCCATGTTATTTTGACAAGACATGATTGCTTGGTTAGTATGCTTGAAGTATTATTATTTTTATGTCAATATTAAACTTTTGTTTTGAATCTTTCGGATCTAAGAATTCATGCCACAATAAAGAAGATTACATTGAAAATTGTGTTAGGTAGCATTCCACATCAAAAATTCTGTTTTTATCATTTACCTACTCGAGGACGAGCAGGAATTAAGCTTGGGGATGTTGATACGTCTCCAATGTATCTATAATTTTTTATTGTTCCATGCTATTATATTATCTGTTTTGGATGTCTAATTGGCTTTAATGTGCACTTTTATATTATTTTTGGGACAACCTATTAACCGGAGGCCCGGTGCCAGTTGCTATTTTTTGCCTATTTTAGTGTTTCGCAGAAAAGGAATATCAAACGAAATGAAACCTTCGCGAGGATCTTTTTTGGAACAAATGCAATCCAGGAGACTTGGAGTGGAGGTCAAGGAAGCAACAAGGCGGCCACGGGATAGGGAGGCGCACCCCCACCCTCGTGGGCCCCTCGTAGCTCCACCGACCTACTTCTTTCGCCTAGATATACTCTTATACCCTGTAAACATCCAGGGGAGCCATGAAACCACTTTTCCACCACCGCAACCTTCTATACCCGTGAGATCCCATCTTGGGGCCTTTTCCGGCGATCTGCCGGAGGGGGATTTGATCATGGAGGGCTTCTACATCAACACCATAGCCTCTCCCATGATGTGTGAGTAGTTTACCACAGACCTTCGGGTCCATAGTTATTAGCTAGATGGCTTCTTCTCTCTGTTTGGTTCTCAATACAAAGTTCTCCTCGATGTTCTTGGAGATCTATTCGATGTAATATTTTTTGTGGTGTGTTTGTCGAGATCTGGTGAATTGTGGGTTTATGATCAAGATTATCTATGAACAATATTTGATTCTTCTCTGAATTCTTATATGCATGATTTGATATCTTTGCAAGTCTCTTCTAATTATCAGTTTGGTTTGGCCTACTAGATTGATCTTTCTTTCAATGGAAGAAGTGACAGAAAGGGAACCGACACATATTGTATTGTTGCCATCGAGGATAAAAAGATGGGGTTTATATCATATTGCTTGAGTTTATCCCTCTACATCATGTCATCTTGCCTAATGCGTTACTCTGTTCTTATGAACTTAATACTCTAGATGCATGCTGGATAGCGGTCGATGTGTGGAGTAATAGTAGTAGATGCAGAATCGTTTCGGTCTACTTGACACGAACGTGATGCCTATGTTCATGATCATGCCTAGATATTCTCATAACTATGCGCTTTTCTATCAATTTCTTGGCAGTAATTTGTTCACTCATTGTAATATATGCTATCTTGAGAGAAGCCACTAGTGAAACCTATGGCCCCTGGGTCTACTTTACATCATATAAGTTTCCGATCTATAATTCTAGTTTACTATTTATTTTGCAATCTTTATTTTCCAATCTATACAACAAAAATACCAAAAATATTTATCCGCTTCCTCTCTCTCTCGCTGATTCTCAATACAATGGTCTCTTGGAGATCCATATGATGTAACTCTTTTGCGGTGTGTTTGTTGGGATCGATGAACTTTGAGTTTATGATCGGATCTATCTTTTTATATCCATGAAAGTATTAGAGTTTCTTTGATCTCTTTTATGCATGATTGCTTATAGCCTCGTATTTCTTCTCCGATATTTGGGTTTTGTTTGGCCAACTTGATCTATTTATCTTGCAATGGGAAGAGGTGCTTTTGTAGTGGGTTCGATCTTACGGTGCTTGATCCCAGTGACAGAAGGGGAACCGACACGTATGTATTGTTGCTACTAGGGATAAAACGATGGGGTCTATCTCTACATAGATAGATCTTGTCTACATGATGTCATCGTTCTTATTGCATTACTCCATTTCTCCATGAACTTAATACACTAGATGCATGCTGGATAGCGGTCGATGTGTGGAGTAATAGTAGTAGATGCAGACAGGAGTCGGTCTACTAATCTTGGACGTGATGACTATGTAATGATCATTGCCTGGATATCGTCATGAGTATTTGAGGTTCTATCAATTGCCTAATAGTAATTTTTTCACCCACCGTTTGCTATTTTTCTCGAGGGAAGCCACTAGTGAAACCTACGGCCCCCGGGTCCCTTTCTCATATTATTTTCCTTCGCGATCTACTTTTTCTTTGCATTTCTTTTTAGATCTACTAAACCAAAAATACAAAAATACCTCGTTGCAATTTATTCTTATTTATTTTATTTGGCGTTCGACCTATCAATTTCTACAAATTTGTCTCACGTCGGTTTGCCAATTTCTGGCGCCATTACCCGAAAGGGATTGACAACCCCTTTTACACGTCGGGTTGCGAGTAGTTGTTATTTGTGTGCAGGGGCTATTTACGTTGTGTTGCTTGGTTCTTCTACTGGTTCGATAACCTTGGTTTCATCACTGATGGAAATACCTACCGTCCCTGTGCTGCATCATCCCTTCCTCTTTGGGGAAATGCCGACGTAGTCCTAGCCGACATCACACAACTAAGGGAATCACAACATACATACTATCAAAATATCGAACACATATCAAGTTCACATGATTACTTGCAACATGATTTCTCCTTTGACCACAAGAACAAAAGTAACTACTCACAAATCATAATCATGCTCAAGATCAGAGGGGTATTAAATAACATATTGATCTGAACATATAATCTTCCACCAAATAAACCATATAGTAATCAACTACAAGATGTAATCTACACTACTAGTCACCCACAAGCACCAATCTATAGTTCCGGTAACAAGATTGAACACAAGAGATGAACTAGGGTTTGATATGAGATGGTGATGTTGAAGATGTTGATGGAGATTGCCCTCCCCAAGATGGGAGAGTTGTTGGTGATGATGATGGCGATGATTTCCCCCTCTGGGAGGGAAGTTCCCCCGGCGGAATCGCTCTGCCGGAGGGCAAAAGTGCTCCTGCCCAAGTTCCGCCTCGAGACGGCGGCGCTCCATCCCGAAAGTCCTCCCTTTATTTTTTCTAGGTCAAAATGACCTATATACCAGAAGATGGGCACCGGAGGTGGGTCTGGGTGAGCACAACCCACCAGGGCACGCCTGGGATCCCCGGCGCGCCCAGATGGGTTGTGCCCACCTGGTGGGCCCCCTCTGGTAGTTATTTGCTCCAATATTCATCATATATTTGATAAAAAATCTCTCTAAAATTTCAGCTTGTTTGGAGTTGTGCAGAATAGGTGGCCTGACGTAGCTTTTCCAGGTCCAGATTTCCAGCTGCCGGAATTCTCCATCTTTGTGTATACCTTGCATATTATGAGAGAAAAGGCATTAGAATTACTCCAAAAAGCATTATTATGGATAAAAACATCATAAATAACAGTAAGAAAACATGATGCAAAATGGATGTATCACTAACCATAGACATGTCTTGTCATTTGATGAACGAGATCACATCATTAGGAGAATGATGTGATGGACAAGACCCATCCGTTAGCTTAGCATAATGATCGTTAAGTTTTATTGCTATTGCTTTCTTCATGACTTATACATATTCATTTAACTATGAGATTATGCAACTCCCGAATACCGGAGGAATACCTTGTGTGCTATCAAATGTCACAACGTAACTGGGTGATTATAAAGATGCTCTATAGGTATCTCCGAAGGTGTTTGTTGGGTTGGCATGGATCGAGATTAGGATTTGTCACTCCGAGTATCGGAGAGGTATCTCTGGCCCTCTCGGTAATGCACATCATGATAAGCCTTGCAAGCAATGTGAATAATGAGTTAGTTGCGGGATGATGCATTACAAAACGAGTAAAGAGACTTGCCAATAACGAGATTGAACTAGGTATGAAGATACCGACGATCGAATCTCGGGCAAGTAACATACCGATGACAAAGGGAATGACGTATGTTGTCATTACGGTTTGACCGATAAAGATCTTCGTAGAATATGTAGGAACCAATATGAGCATCCAGGTTCCGCTATTGGTTATTGACCGGAGAGGTGTCTCGGTCATGTCTACATAGTTCTCGAACCCGTAGGGTCCGCACGCTTAATGTTCGATGACGATTTGTATTATGAGTTATGTGTTTTGGTGAGCGAAGATTATTCAGAGTCCCGGATGAGATCACGGACATGATGATGAGTCTCGAAATGGTCGAGAGTTAAATATTGATATATTGGACGATAGTATTCAGACACCGGAAGTGTTTCGGAATATATCGGGTACGTATCGGAGTACCGGGGGGGTTACCGGAACCCCCCGGGGGAAGATATGGGCCACATGGGCCATAGGAGGGAGGCAAGCCATCCCACAAGGGTGGCGCCCCCCTCCCCAAGGGAGGAGTCTGAATTGGACTAGGGGAGGGGGCGCGGCCCCCCTTTCCTTCTCCTTATCCCTCTCCTTCCCCCTTTCCCCTTCCGGTAAAAGGAAAGGAGGGGCTGAATTGGACTAGGAGTCCAAGTGGGACTCCCCCCACTTGGCGCGCCCCTAGGGCAGCCTCCTCCCCTCTCCCTCCTTTATATACGGGGGCGGGGGGCACCTCTAAGACACATCAATTGTTCTTAGCCGTGTGCAGTGCCCCCTCCACCGTTTACTCCTCCGGTAATATTTGTTGTAGTGCTTAGGCGAAGCCCTGCGCGGATCACTTCACCATCACCATCACCACGCCGCCGTGCTGACGAAACTCTCCCTCGACACTTTGCTAGATCAAGAGTTCGAGGGACGTCATCGAGCTGAACGTGTGCAGAACTCGGAGGTGCCGTACATTCGGTACTTGATCGGTTGAATCGAGAAGACGTTTGACTACATCAACCGCGTTAAATTAACGCTTCCGCTTTCGGTCTACGAGGGTACGTGGACACACTCTCCCCCTCTCGTTGCTATGCATCTCCTAGATAGATCTTGCGTGATCGTAGGAATTTTTTTGAAATTGCATGCTACGTCCCCAACAGTACATGAGATCTCAATGACTCTCATGTCTATGGCAAAGAGTAGCAAACACTAATACTCGATCACACAAAACCAAACCCTAAAACAACACCCTAAGGAGCGGGGGTATTTTAGGAGTGGAAAATGAAGATTTAGCTAGCTCAAGGATGGGAAGGGGGTCGAATCCAACCTTAAGTCAATCTCCTCTCTAAAAACAAACTATAAAAACTGCACTTAGTCTTTTACTCCAAAAATACATGGACCCAACCAAAAACTAAGGGTGTCCATGGTGGTTTCAAAGTCCTGAAATCGCTACTTGAAGCTCTGTCTTTGCTCCTTGCGTGTCTATTGAGATCTCCATGCTTGATCATACTCTGGTGTGTGGCATACTTGTCCATGCTAGTCCCTTCATTTTTGGGTTATGCAAATACATCTGACTAGGCATCATCACATTCTCATGAACAATAGTGGAAGTTCCTAGAAATTAAAGCACCTAATAATTAGGTTGTCGTGAGCGAGCTCTAGTCATTGATCCTTGTATTTCTGAAACTTGAGCTGGTGTAGGGGTTGTGGATGTAACTATATTAAGGACGACCTCATCAGGTCTACTATGGATCATATAGTTGGAGTTGTCGACTCTAGGCTTCCCCATCTTGAATCCTTGGGAGAGATTATCCCTAACGAATAACTTGATGCACTATCTTACTTCAATCCTTTGAGCGAAAATATGACAAAAGGAAGGAAACCCCATGGAAATGCAACGGAGAAGAGAACGAAAATAGAGGGTTGGGCTCATTGGTAGCATGGTTCTTGAGCCATGGATCGACCATGGGAGAAACAACATTTAAACTAAAATCATAGTTTGAATGTGGTGAATTGGACTCTTTGTTGCTCCAATATTTTTATTTCTATCCCCGTTTACAAAAATAAACATAAATCCATACATAAAAGTAGAGAAGATCGAGCGTACTCAGCACTATCTTCTAAAGTAATTGAAGTTCTAGATTTGTCAAAAGTAAAAATTATATGAAAAAACATATTAATATATAAAACACCATATATTAGTCTTATGAGATCTAGAACTTCGATTACTTTGCAGGGGAGGGAGTAGCCGGACAAGGCGGTCATTTTTTTATTGACATCCATCGGAAGAAAATATATTAAAGTTGTGCTAAATCAACGACAATTAATGTGGGATCGACAGGAGTAGTATAATTCAAGAAGAGAACTTATTCAAGAAACACCCTAAGGAAAAGGAGGGGTAGAAACAGAGCCTTGGTAAAATCCCATCCTCTGGAAGAAAAGTTTCCTCTTTGCCCTTCCTTTCTTCTCTGCCCTCGTCTCGTGCCCCCTCCTGCCACCAAGCTCTCTCAATGCTAGCCGGCACCGAGCAGCCGCCAAGGTAATATCTCGTCGACGATTCTCGAAACAAATCCCCAACTTTCCTCCACGGATTGGAACTACTCGCGCGATCCCTCGCACCCACCCTTTCTCCCCGAAATCCGTTCCGGCTATCCCCGACTCTGTTTGGGCTCTCTCTTTATTTTCTTGCCCTTTGAACGGCGTCTTCTTCCGATCAATCGTATTTGTGCTGATACAGTCCTTGGTTTTGGAATCGCCAGGCGAGCGTCTGCGTGGACGCCCCGTAGTTCCTGGCCGCGATTAACGTGGCGCGAGCATTGGGGCCGAGAAGCCGGCAGTAAACCCTCCGTACGTGCTCTGTTCGACCCGAAGTTTGGTGTGACATATTCGGTTATTATTTAGCTGATTTAGATCTAACTACAAAAGCAAGCATCTTGGTGTTTTTCACTGCGATTGGGGTGTGTGATTGTGGACGCATCGTGTTGTGCATCTAGATGGTTCTGTGTGGAATATAGGTTTTCATCATTACTGTGCTATTTCTTGGCCATGTCAGTCTCTGTAAAGTTCTATCCTTTTGTAGCCATATAGGTTGCATCAGTACGGTTTTAAGTGATTTTATGTGTACCAGGTTTCACTGTCCAGCATTAATCTTTGTGTTTCAGTTCAGCACTCCCTTTGCATGCCAGTTTGATCAAATCTGAGATATGGGGTAAACTTTCTTGGTGATACTGATGCACTAGGCAAGACTATCACATCGCCACCGTGTATGTGACACTAGGGTTTGGTCAGAGTCCAGAGCAGTCGTTTAGGTGCCGAGTCACATTTTCTGTTTCTGATGATGAGTGAGCCATATATGTCTGATATGCATCAATTTCTGCGGTGATAATTTGTTCAATTTGACTAGCAGCCTAACAGATACTTAATTTGTTATTAGGAACCAATGGCACTTTACCAGTACTTCAATAATGTCTGGATGTGATCCCTAAAACAGAGATGGTGGAGCAAATAGCTTTGTTAAATGCCCATCGTTATTGCTCTTATTAGTCATGGCGAAGTACTTTTTTTATAAGGCCCTTAGCGCCCTTATCAGTTATCAGCACCAAGCAATAAACATGGCTACGTTTTATGTTTTCTAGTGTTATTTCTCATAGTTTGCTTGAGCCATTAGGCACTTGTCGACGTAGCAATGAAATTTGTCATGTACAGTATCAAACTGTGTTTGTTTTTAATAACGGAAGACCAGTGGGCAAGCCTTCTGGGCGTTGCATCATACGGTACAACCATGTGAAATTGTGCTTGCAACTTACACTTATCGGAAGATGCATCGAATGATCGAAGTCACTACATGTTTTCTATCTGAAAGTGGAAGTTCTAATTACCCCCGGCCTAGTCACCACATGTTTTAGCTTCTCACATTATTTCCGATGAATAACTAATTTGAAGTTGTCCTGTAAACCTAATTCGCAGCTTTGTTTCGCCATATCTTAAGGGCCATTGTTTCGTTGGTACCTAAGTATACAAATGTGTATCACTAAGGAAATGATGGGCTTTATTTTACAATGAGAGAAATAGAATGTCTTTGATATAAAACAGCAACTATTCTTTTAAGGACTATAGATTTGCCCAGATTTCAGATGGTATTTCATCACTTCCCCCATCGTTTGGTATATGAAAGTTGCTATGAACCTAGTATATTGCATTATTAACCAAAAAGGCGGCTATGAACCTAGTTCTCTTACTTATGTGTGATATTTTCTGCATGCTATATTTCGGGCAAGATATCCTCATTTAGGAGATTTAAGAATATTCAGTGTTTGCAGTGGGTATCGACCAAATGTAATCCAGCACTCGCCATCATACATGTAGTTGTTTGTTCTGCAAGTATTGAAAATGTTATGATGTAATGAATTCAGGTCAGAAGGTACACCCTCGTGTTCGTATTGTATCTGACAGAGGAGATTGGTCCTAAGCATGGGTGCTCGAAAGCAAAAGTGGACTTCAGAGGAAGAGGCTGCTCTTAGAGCTGGCATAGCAAGGTATGGAGTGGGAAGTTGGCGCCTGATATTGAAAGATGATGACTTCCGTTCCATCTTGAGCTGCCGGTCAAATGTTGATCTAAAGGTTAGAACTGTTTACACGTCACTGCATTTTTGTTGAGGTCACTTACTTCAATAAGGGCCATCCAAAATTTCTCTTCTTGCAAATCATGTTTTGTTTGATTTTAAATTCCATATATCATCTTTAGTTATTGACGTGCATGCCTTTTGTCTGCTAATTACTACTTAGGACAAGTGGCGCAACATCAACGTATTTTTCACCGAATCAGGCTCTATGGATAAGGGAAGGACTGCCATGAAGAAGAACCGAGCTGCTCCTAGGAGGAATGATCACCCAGTGGCAAACAGCACAGTTGCTTCTGATGTTGATGACGAAATTGTTGATGAACAGCCTATAGCATCAATGTCAAGTGAACTGTGGAATGTTTCAATTCCAAAGAAATCACGGTCAAGGTAATCATACTTATATAACATTGTATACCATAAATCCTGGCAGTTATATACTTGTCACACAGTGATATCCAAGAAAAGATAAGTTATTATGGATGCTTCACTGTTTTAATGGCTTGCCTGCAGGCTAAACAATATCATATTGGAATCTGTCAAGAACTTGAATGAGCCTACAGGGTCACATAGCACTACGATTGCTAAGTACATAGAGGTTTGCATCCTTGTTTTTGCAATCTCTGTAAACTTATTGTTGTCTTCTTGCTTAGCTACTGTTTACATTTTTTACGGAAGTGTTTCTTTTTGTTAATGTTCATTTTTATGTACTTATATTTAGTCAGCCCATGCCAGCTTCTCGTGTATGGGTTCATTGTCTTGATTGACAAAAAATTCTTTGGACTATTTGACAGTTTTTGGAGAGGGTTTGGTCGCCTGTGAGTCAGCACCACAAAGATAGAAAAATAGTATCAATGGACTAATGGGCAGTAAATGAAATCCTATGCAAACAGAGTTCTTACCAAAAATAAAAACTATATTTAGCCTGACTCTATCGTACCAAAATGAGCTCACATATAGCAACTAGTAGAATTCCATAATAAAACAAGTCTGGTACCTCAAGATATCCTGCAATTTTCCGTTGTGCAATCAACATACTATAGTCTCTTCTATCTGCTGGCTGCCACAAACAGGGTGTGGAAAACATGGTAGAACCGAGCAGTAAGCAGAACTGGACTGGTTCTGGTTTCCTGAACATCATTGCCAACTTTAAATATGTAATCATTCTTAAAAAAAAAGGAATTCAAAATGCAGGAAATGTGAATCAGTTTTCTTGCTTTGGAGACTGGCCAAAAGCCATGCCCTACCTGATTCCAGTTTTGTAACCTTACCTCAGCTACTGATCCATCTTTTCTTTAATGAATTGCTGCATCCTTTTCTTTCCCCTTTGCTAAAAAGAATGCGACAGTGAGGAGAGACATCACACAGATCTCGTTCCTATAGAGTAAGGAGGCTCAAACCCTGGTTGGCTAAGCATGACGTTCATGGTCTAGACACTATCCAGTAGAGCTCCTCTTTCTTGTTCCTTGCTGATCAAACATCATTACTTCTTGTAGAGCTTTGATGTCATTTTGAAGAGATGACCGTGTTTGCAGTTGCTCCCTTTTGCTAATAGAAATCTTGTAGGAACATATTGCACTTGCCCTTGTTTGCTTTCACCTTTCATGTGATAACTTTACTAACCTGGTTCCAAATAGGAGGAATATTGGCCACCTAGTGATTTTGATCGCATGTTGTCTGCAAACCTGAAGGACTTGACCACCAGTGGAGAACTGATAGAGGTAATGCCCTTTTAGTTCTTAACTTCATATGTATCCTTTCTAGAGGAAATAAAGCTAATACAGTATTGATGTTTGAGGTGGAACTATTTGGTCACCACTCATGGAGCAGCGTCAAACTAATTAATTACTTCTATACCACCTACTTCATGAGAACATTTGGAAGACTAATTTCATTCAACTGAATAGTTGGCATCGATGGCATATTTACTAAAGCAGAATGCCAGAATCTACGAATCATTTCCAATATGTGCATGTTTCAGCATAATTGCATATGTGTACCAAAATATGCATACACTTATTTATGTGTGTACCATACTCTATTAGACTACAAGAACAATGCCAAACATGTATGCCAGATAACACCAATTAGTTTTGCATAATGGTTTCCTATTCTGTTTCATGTGGAATCTCATTGAATTGCAATTTTGTAATTTATCTGTACTAAAATGGTGGAAGTGTTTTTTGGTTGCTGGGATTACTGTTGTTCGTGACTTATCTCTTGCTGCTTATTCTTTATCCCTTTTGAATTTTGAGCCAACCAGCTGCTTGGTTCTGCAAATTCCGTGGGCATGTGAAGTGGCTTAAGCCATGAGGAATGGACTGTTGTTATCTCAGCTTAGGATATAGGTATTCACATGAAGAGTATAGACTACAGGACATTTTAGCATGCTACTATGAATATTGCAGGTAAATCGCAAGTACAGGATTGCACCTGCACCTGGTTCAATGTACTCTGAGGGACGAAGCCCCGAAACACTGCTGCTAGAAGACATGCAAAGAGAGCCCCAGAAAATAGAGAGTGATGATATTAAAACCCTTACAAAATCTCAAGTTGATGCTGAATTGGCGGATATGATAACCATGACTGCCGAAGAGGCTGCATCCGCTGCTGCTCGTGCAATTGCAGAGGCAGAGGCTCTCATGGCAGAAGCTGAAGCAGCGACAAGAGATGCGGAGGCGGCAGAAGCAGATGCCCAAGCTGCACAAGCTTTCGCGGAAGCAGTAAGGAACAGAAACGTTACAGAACTGGTAATAGCCCTAGTCTTATAATTTCTAGTTACATGTCCAATGGTGCTTCTTTGAGATGTTGGACCATGTTTTATAATTTCTCAGTAACCGATTGGTTATACCTGGTTAGAAAGAATACTAAATTGAGCAATTTTTCATAAAAATCGTTGACTTGTGGAGTAAGATTATGATTTTCTAAAGTAGATATAATTCATGTTTTTATTGTTATTTGCACTCACTCATGCATGATATTTCCCCCAGTCAAACCATATTATTTTGATCATAGTTATTGGCTAGCATATGTAGTTTGGATATATGAAAATGTTATGAGTAAAGACACCATAAAAAATGTTTACATCATTTCTCGGATGTAAAATAATAATATTAGTGGTTGAAGTGGTACATTATTAAATTTGAGAAACAAAAATCGTCGCTCTTTCATCACTGGAGGGATTAGTCATGAATGATATTTGAGGCCATGGGAAAAAACGAACTCTGAAACTGTATGTTCTCTAGTTAGCTAGAAACAAGCAATAAACTTGACCAGGTTTTGATGAGTTTGTGCTATTGATTTAGTCGAATAGTGATTGGCTGTTTGTTTCTTGTTATACTTGTAAATAGTCTAATGCTGGAACCGTCAAGGATTTACATCAGGCATTACCACGGAAAAAAAATTTACTATAGCTGACCAAATCATGACCAGGGCCATAAAAACATGAAGCAAGTGGAATCCACTTAGTATATGCTTGTGCCTTTCGACCTTGTTTTTATCTGTTTTGTCATGAGGTCTCTTGGACAGATATATGAGAACTAGGTAGTAATAAAAGTACTCCCTCCGTTCACTTTTGTAAGACCTTTTAGACATTTATAAGACAGCACCTAAAACAGTTCAATTTCAGCTGTCCTAAACGACTTACAAAAGTGAACAGAGGGAGTATTAATTATCTTGACATCAAAGCTCACTGAGGTGATAGGTGAATGGTAGTGTTGATTTTAAGCGTATGCGCCTTTGGCATTGTTGAAAGATTATGTTTGCTGGCTGCTCCATTCACATTCTGACTCCATTCATTCATGTTGGTGCACAGATGGCCCAGTCTTGATGCTGCTACCCTGAGCCGCTCCAGCCCAGCATTGCCGCAGGATGCAGATGATGCCGTACCTCACACTTGAATTTTCGGTTGGATTAACAGCAGCCGCCCTCATTTTTCTTCTACTTTTTCAAAAAAGAAAAAACAGCCGCGCTCCAGTGTCACCAGCCTTATGATGTTCCTGGAGCAGCAATGCAGCAACAACCAATTTTGCGAACCGTTTGTAGCATCATGATTCACGCTGCATTTTTTGTGTAAACGTCGAGACCCGGCCGGTCCAGACCCGTCGTGATGCGCGGCGGTGGTCCGACCGCCCCCGTCGACGCATGGTCGATCATGGCGCGGTGGTGGAACAGGCCGATGGGCCAGATGAGAACCGAACCGTTTGACCTTTAGGTGGCTGGCGGGCTCACACAGGCTGGGGTGTGGGTGCGTCCGTCAACCACCCCCGTCGTCGTTTCTCCCTTTCGGTTGGAAGCACCGGCGGCAGCTCGTAGTGGTGGTAGGGCAACACTTTTCTCCTGTGGTCTCGGACGGATAACCGTCAGATTGCATGCAAATACGGTTCGTCGGGCGTGTGCGTGCGACGGTGGATCTCATCTCACTTTCTTTCTGGTACCTCCAAATGATTGTGCTGTTACCGTGCCGTGCGTGTTGGTGCCGACCTCACCTGCTTGCTGCTTCCGGCTATGATGTGTGGAGCGGTGTAGGGCCTTGCTTGGAAGCTCGAACAAAATTTGTCATTGCTGGAATTCACGGTGTCGAAAAATAAGGGACGCAATGAACCACATCTACTTCCTCCGTTTCTAAATATTTGTCTTTCTAAAGATTACAACAAGTGACTACATACGAAGCAAAACGAGTGAATCGACACTCTAAAATATGTCTATATATATCCCTATGTGGTAGTTCATTTAAAATTTTTAAAAAGACAAATATTTAGAAACGGATGGAGTAGCTAGTTGGCGTGGCCATCCGTATGCATGTGGCGGTAAGATTGGAGGAGCAGTAACTTGGATAATACACCGCCGGCTAACGTAACGGGCGACGCTACAAACCCCGATCGAGGAGTTGAGAAAGCAACGGCGTCATCTGCACGCCGGGGTATATCATAGAAAACTCTTGTTTTGAGGATGGTTTAGTTTTCCCGATGTGCTCGTGAGTCGTGACGTACGGCTCGAACATGCGCCACCAACGTGCGTCGTATCTTTTTTTTTAAGCATCAGTACAGACACAAGCGCTCATATACACGCGCATACACTCATCCCTATGAACATACACACGCACACCCTACCCCTATGAGCACCTCCGAGAGACTGAGCCGGCATATCATCTTGAGATTTATAAAGTCACCGTAGGCGCCTCATCGTCGACGGGAACGTCTCCTCCTGCTGGAATTTAATCTATTTTGCTATTTTGGGTAGCCCAATAACTATTTCAGAAATTTCTAATAAATCCTAGAGGTTCATTTAGCCCATTTGTGCAAGGCAATGGATACTACTAAAGTTTAGTCCCACATTGCTAGTCTAGTGGGAGTTTGACCTCCTTATAAGGGAGGTTTTTTCCCTACTTGTACGACCATGAGAACAAGAGGGATATCCACGCGCGCTCCTCCTCCGCCGCCCGCCTCGCCATGCCTCGTCACGACGCGTCGCGTCGCGGGTTGCGGGAATGAGCCGATATCTAAATTTTTGCCACGCACGACGGGTATACGAAAGGTCACGTGGGAGTTGAAACGTTTTCTGTAGTGGACACTGAATTCGAACGAAGCGCATCTTCGGCCGCTGCCTGTTCGCTTCGTCTCCCTTCGTTGCTTCACCTCCTGCCGCAGCCTCTTCGCGTCCTTCTCCTGTGCCTATATAAGAGAGGTCGCTCCTCTCCAGAGAGACACAACAGAAGCTCCTCTTCCTCTCGCCACAAAGTTCCGACCACTGCGCTGCTGCTACTTTCTTCCCCATCCCGTTTTGCGGCATGCACCGCAGGTCGGGACAGTAGGCCTCCGAGACCGCACCTTTTGAGTCATGTACGGGAGAAGGGTGATAAGGTTTTTGAGGAGCGCTCAGCGCGACTACTGGCTGCTTCATCACGGACGATCCGGTCGCCGACGACTACTTCCCCGACGACGACTTCTTCCCCGACGTCCACGACCTCCTCGACGACATGGCAGGCGAGGACACCGACCCCAAGTCCAGCGCTTCTGATGCTGCTGTCCCGTACGTGTTCTTGTCTTTCCTGTTAAAGATTCTGCCACAGTTCCTTGTTCTAGTCCTTGTCCTACACATGATAGGTTCTACTTCATATATGCTACTTGCTATACTGTCTGCTTTAGATATGGTAGGATACGGTTCATATATGCAGAAGCTATTTACCTTCTCTCTGTCAGAACGCATGACTTGTTTTATCTCTACTATATTAGTCATGCTTTATCTAATATTTCTGTTAATAAAATCATTTGGTAAATTGCTCATATTTCCAACAATCCAAAAACCTTATTATAGGCAATTTACCCCAAGTGGTTTTGCTGCTTCCATGAGACCTCCTATGTTTGAGGGTATCCACTATAAGAGGTGGCACGTGAGAGCAGTCTTGTGGTTTCAAACCATGAGTTGCTATGACGCCACTCTCGGCAAACCTGAAGGAGAGCTTGATGCTCAACAGGCACAAGCTTTTCAGAAAATGGATACTCTGTTTAAGGCTGCTCTCTTGAGTGTTCTTGGTGATAACATAGTTGATGCTTATGCGTCAATTGATAATGGAAAAGATATGTGGGATGCACTCGAGGCCAAGTTTGGGGTCTCGGATGCTGGCACTGAGCTGTACATCATGGAGCAATTCTATGATTACAGGATGACTGAAGAGCGCTCCGTGGTTGAGCAAGCTCATGAGATACAGTCATTTGCTAGAGAACTTGAGCACTTCAGTTGTATGCTACCGGACAAGTTTGTTGCCGGAGGTATCATCACTAAGCTTCCTCCTTCATGGAGGAACTTTGCTACCTTGCTGAAGCATAAGAGGCAGGAGTTTTCCGTCCCGGATCTCATTGGCACTCTTGATGTGGAAGAAAAGGCGAGAGCAAAGGACACACGTGCTCGAGGTATTGAGGGAGGATCTAGTGCCAATGTGGTACAGAAGCAGAACTTCCAGCCCCACAAGTTCAAGAACAAGGGCAAGTTTGATGGAAAAGCAAAGTTTGATGGGAAGAACAAGGATGTGCAACACACGAACTTCTAGAAGAAGAATGGCAAGAAGAAAGGTGCTTGTCATGTGTGTGGGGATCCTGATCATTGGGCTCCTAGTTGCCCTAATCGCTATGACAAGCGTCATCCTGGGAAAGGCGGCAAGACCGCTAATGTTGTCATTGGAGACACTGATATGAAGGATGCTGGGTATGGTATATTTCTCACTATTCTTTCAGTATGTCATTCTCCTGACTGGTTGATTGACACGGGTGCTAATGTGCATGTATGCTGATATTTCCATGTTTTCGTCTTATCAAACCAGGGACTTCAACCGTGCTGATGGGCAACGGTTCAAGTGCTTCTGTTCGTGGTGTTGGCACGGTCGATCTGAAGTTTACTTCGGGGAAGATCGTGCGGCTGAAGAACGTGCATTATGTCCCCTCCGTCAATAAAAATCTTGTTAGCGGATCTCTTCTGTGTAGAGATGGCTACAAGCTTGTCTTTGAGTCGAATAAATTTTTAATATCCAAGTATGGAACCTTTGTTGGTAAAGGCTATGAGTCAGGAGGCTTGTTTCGTTTATCCTTATCAGACGTTTGCAATAAAGTTGTTAATCATATTTGCAACAATAGTGAATCCAATGTGTGGCATTCACGTCTTTGTCATGTTAACTTTGGTTGCATGTCGCGACTAGCGAAGTTGAACTTAATCCCTAGTTTCACCACCGTCAAGGGATCTAAGTGTCAAGTGTGTGTGCAAGCTAAGCAACCTCGTAAGTCTCACACGACTGCGGAAATAAGAAATCTTGCACCACTAGAGCTCATACATTCAGATCTATGTGAAATGAATGGTGTGTTGACAAAAGGTGGAAAGAAATATTTCATGACGTTAATTGATGACTCCACTAGATACTGTCGTGTGTATCTTCTGAAATCTAAGGATGAGGCTTTGAACTTTTTCAAGATCTATAAAGCTGAAGTGGAAAACCAACTTGATCGAAAAATCAAGAGGCTTAGGTCCGACCGTGGTGGAGAGTATTTTTCCAATGAGTTTGATGCTTTTTGTGCGGAACATGGTATAATCCATGAGAGGACTCCTCCCTACTCACCTCAGTCAAATGGGGTGGCCGAAAGAAAGAACCGTACTCTAACTGATTTGGTTAACGCCATGTTAGATACATCGGGTCTCTCCAAGGCATGGTGGGGGGAGGCGATATTGACAGCATGTCATGTCCTGAACCGAGTCCCCACAAAGAACAAAGAGATAACTCCATTCGAGGAATGGGAGAAGAAAAGGTTAAAACTCTCTTATCTGCGAACATGGGGTTGTTTGGCGAAAGTCAATGCTCCAATTTCAAAGAAGCGGAAGCTTGGACCAAAGACTGTGGATTGTGTTTTCCTGGGATATGCTTTTCATAGCATTGGCTATAGATTCTTGGTTGTAAAATCTGAGGTACCTGACATGCATGTCGGTACGATCATGGAGTCGAATGATGCGACTTTCTTTGAAGATATCTTTCCCATGAAGGATATGGCTACCTTATCTAATCAGGAGATGCCTAGTTCATCGAATCAGGAACCAGTTACAATTACCAAACCTGTCATTTCGATGGAACACTTTGAAAGTCCTGTGGAGGAGAACAATGATGTTCCTACTAGGAGCAAGAGACAAAGGACTGCAAAGTCCTTTGGTGATGATTTTCTTGTGTATCTCATAGATGACACTCCCAGTTCTATTTCAGAGGCCTATGCATCTGAAGATGCTGACTACTGGAAGGAAGCGGTTCGTAGCGAGATGGATTCCATCTTGGCGAATGAAACTTGGGAGATAACTGATCGTCCTTATAGGTGCAAACCTATAGGATGTAAATGGGTATTCAAGAAGAAGCTTAGGCCTGATGGTACTATTGAAAAGTACAAGGCTCGGCTCGTGGCTAAGGGTTATACCCAAAAGGAAGGTGAAGACTTCTTTGATACTTACTCACCTGTGGCTCGACTGACCACTATTCGAGTTCTACTTTCACTAGCTGCCTCGCATGGTCTTCTCGTTCATCAAATGGATGTTAAGACTGCTTTCCTAAATGGAGAGTTGGACGAGGAAATTTATATGGAACAACCAGATGGGTTTGTACTAGATGGTCAGGAAGGGAAAGTGTGCAAGTTGCTGAAGTCTTTGTACGGACTTAAGCAAGCACCCAAACAGTGGCATGAGAAGTTTGAAAGAACTTTAACAGCTGCAGGCTTTGTTGTGAACGAAGCTGACAAATGTGTGTACTATCGCCATGGTGGGGGCGAGGGAGTTATCCTGTGCTTGTATGTTGATGACATACTGATTTTCGGAACAAATCTGAATGTTATTAAGGAGGTCAAGGATTTCCTATCTCGTTGTTTTGAGATGAAGGATTTAGGAGTGGCTGATGTCATTCTGAACATCAAGTTGTTGAGAGACGATGATGGTGGGATTACATTGCTTCAATCTCACTATGTGGAAAAGATCTTGAGTCGCTTTGGCTATAGTGACTGCAAGCCCTCTCCAACACCATATGATGCGAGTGTGTTACTTCGAAAGAATCGAAGAATTGCTAGAGATCAATTGAAATATTCTCAGATTATTGGCTCGCTTATGTACTTAGCAAGTGCTACAAGACCTGACATCTCTTTTGCTGTTAGCAAACTGAGTCGGTTTGTCTCAAAACCAGGAGATGTGCATTGGAAAGCTCTAGAGAGAGTTTTGTGTTATTTGAAAGGCACTGCAAATTATGGAATTCACTATACCGGGCACCCAAAGGTGCTTGAAGGGTATAGTGACTCAAACTGGATCTCAGATGCTGATGAGATAAAGGCCACGAGCGGTTATGTATTCACTCATGGAGGTGGCACTATTTCTTGGAAGTCTTGCAAGCAGACCATCTTAACGAGGTCAACAATGGAAGCAGAACTCACAACACTAGATACAGCTACGGTTGAAGCAGATTGGCTTCGCCGGCTCTTGAATGACTTGCCGGTTGTTGAGAAACCTGTACCGGGTGTCCTTATGAACTGTGACAATCAAACTGTGATCACGAAAGTGAGCAGCTCAAAGGTTAACATGAAGTCATCAAGACATGTTCAGAGAAGGTTAAAGTCTGTCAGGAAAATGAAAAACTCCGGAGTTATTGCGTTGGATTATATCCAAATGTCTAAAAATCTGGCGGATCCTTTTACCAAGGGTCTATCACGTAATGTGATAGATAATGCATCGAGGGAGATGGGTATGAGACCCACAATATGAGTTGTTCACAGTGGTAACCTATTCTTTGTGACCGGAGATCCCGTGAATTAGATGTGGAAGACAAGCTGTTGGTCAACTGAGAGGAGAGTATCCTTACTATTCACAATACCACTCCATGAAGATGCAATACTCTCCTAATCTGCATGGCAGGTTGATGTATATCTTAATGTGTTCTAAGTGGCTTATTTAAGCAGAAATGTTATCCTGCAGAAGATCTTTTGAAGAACACACCTATATGAGTCTGATTGTCAAACGTCGCAATCTATGAGAGTAGGGTTCTCTCTAGTAAACTCATGAAAGGTCACGGAGTATGACGCATAAGCTCCACCCGCGGGGAAGATCCACGGTAGCCACGTATCGGTCAAGGCTTTATGTGAAGCTAGATTCACAGAAAACTTGCAGTTCAAGGCCCAGTCCACTGTTCAAGTTGCTTACTAATGTAGCATAGAGTTCTAGGTGGAAGTTCAACTTAACAGTCTCCACTGCAGTATCGGTATATAAAATAGTGTTTTGGAACCAAAAGCCAATTTCTGTGTGCCTCTGGGATCTGGTGGGGGATTGCTGGAGTTTATTCTATTTTGCTATTTTGGGTAGCCCAATAACTATTTCAGAAATTCCTAATAAATCCTAGAGGCCCACTTAGCCCATTTGTGCAAGGCAAGGGATACTACTAAAGTTTAGTCCCACATTGCTAGTTTAGTGGGAGTTTGACCTCCTTATAAGGGAGGTTCTTCCCCCACTTGTACGAGCATGAGAACAAGAGGGATATCCACGCGCGCTCCTCCTCCGCCACCCGCCTTGCCACGCCACGCCACGACGCGCCGCGGGTTGCGGGAATGAGCCGAGCCGATATCTAAATTTTGGCCACGCACGACGGGTATACGAAAGGTCACGTGGGAGTTAAAACGTTTTCTGTAGCGGACACTGAATTTGAACGAAGCGCCTCTTCGGCCGCTGCCTGTTCGCTTCGTCTCCCTTCGTTGCTTCACCTCCTGCCGCAGCCTCTTCGCGTCCTTCTCCTGTGCCTATATAAGAGAGGTCTGCTGCTACGTTCTTGTTGGGGAACGTAGCAGAAAACAAAAATTTTCCTACGGTTTCACCAAGATCCATCTACGAGTTCATCTAGCAATGAGTGATTGGATTGCATCTACATACCTTTGTAGATCACGCGTGGAAGTGTTCAAAGAACGGGGATGAGGAAGGCGTACTCGACGTGATCCAAATCACCGGAGATCCTAGCACCAAACGGATGGCACCTCCGCGTTCAACACACGTACGGTCAGCGTAACGTCTCCTCCTTCTTGATCCAGCAAGGAGAGAGGAGAGGTTGAGGAAGATGGCTCCAGCAGCAGCACGACGGCGTGGTGTTGATGGAGCTGCAGTACTCCGGCAGGGCTTCGCCAAGCACTATGGAGGAGGAGGATGTGTTGGAGAGGGAGAGGGAGGCACCAAAGATGTGTTCTGAAAAGCCCTCCTTCCCCCACTATATATAGGGAGTCCAAGGGGGGGGCTCCGACCCTAGGAGATCTAATCTCCTAGGGGGGTGCGGCCAAGGGGAGGAATCCCTCCTCCCCAAGGCACCTAGGAGGTGCCTTCCCCTCCTAGGACTCTTCCTTTAGGGTTTCCCCCACCCTAGGCGCATGGGCCCTAGGGGGAAGCGGCGCCCCAGCCCACTTTGGGCTGGATCCCTTCCCACTTAGCCCATGGGGCCCTCCGGGATAGGTGGCCCCACCCGGTGGACCCCCGGGACCCTTCCGGTGGTCCCGGTACAATACCGGTGACCCCGAAACTTGTCCCGATGCCCGAAATAGTACTTCCTATATATAATTCTTTACCTCCGGACCATTCTGGAACTCCTCGTGACGTCCGGGATCTCATCCAGGACTCCGAACAACATTCGGGTTACTACAAATACATATCCCTACAACCCTAGCGTCACCGAACCTTAAGTGTGTAGACCCTACGGGTTCGGGAGACATGTAGACATGACCGAGATCGCTCTCCGGTCAATAACCAACAGCGGGATCTGGATACCCATGTTGGCTCCCACATGCTCCTCGATGATCTCATCGGATGAACCACGATGTCGAGGATTCAAGCAACCCCGTATACAATTCCCTTTGTCAATCGGTATGTTACTTGCCCGAGATTCGATCGTCAGTATCCCAATACCTCGTTCAATCTCGTTACCGGCAAGTCACTTTACTCGTACCGTAATGCATGATCCCGTGACCAGACACTTGGTCACTTTGAGCTCATTATGATGATGCATTACCGAGTGGGCCCAGTGATACCTCTCCGTCATACGGAGTGACAAATCCCAGTCTTGATCCGTGTCAACCCAACAGACACTTTCGGAGATACCCGTAGTATACCTTTATAGTCACCCAGTTACGTTGTGACGTTTGGTACACCCAAAGCACTCCTACGGTATCCGGGAGTTACACGATCTCATGGTCTAAGGAAAGGATACTTGACATTGGAAAACTCTAGCAAACGAACTATACGATCTTATGCTATGTTTAGGATTGGGTCTTGTCCATCACATCATTCTCCTAATGATGTGATCTCGTTATCAATGACATCCAATGTCCATAGTCAGGAAACCATGACTATCTGTTGATCAACGAGCTAGTCAACTAGAGGCTTACTAGGGACATGTTGGTGTCTATTATTCACACATGTATTACGATTTCCGGATAACACAATTATAGCATGAATAAAGACAATTATCATGAACAAGGAAATATAATAATAATGCTTTTATTATTGCCTCTAGGGCATATTTCCAACAGTCTCCCACTTGCACTAGAGTCAATAATCTAGTTACATTGTGATGAATCGAACACCCATGGAATTCTGGTGTTGATCATGTTTTGCTCTAGGGAGAGGTTTAGTCAACGGATCTGCTACATTCAGGTCCGTATGTACTTTACAAATATCTATGTCTCCATCTTGAACATTTTCACGAATGGAGTTGAAGCGACGCTTGATGTGCCTTGTCTTCTTGTGAAACCTGGGCTCCTTGGCAAGGCAATAGCTCCAGTGTTGTCACAGAAGAGCTTGATCGGCCCCGACGCATTGGGTATGACTCCTAGGTCGGTGATGAACTCCTTCACCCAAATTGCTTCATGCGCTGCCTCCGAGGCTGCCATGTACTCCGCTTCACATGTAGATCCCGCCACGACGCTCTGCTTGCAACTGCACCAGCTTACTGCCCCACCATTCAAAATATACACGTATCCGGTTTGTGACTTAGAGTCATCCAGATCTGTGTCGAAGCTAGCGTCGACGTAACCCTTTACGACGAGCTCTTCGTCACCTCCATAAACGAGAAACATTTCCTTAGTCCTTTTCAGGTACTTCAGGATATTCTTGACCGCTGTCCAGTGTTCCTTGCCGGGATTACTTTGGTACCTTCCTACCAAACTTACGGCAAGGTTTACATCAGGTCTGGTACACAGCATGGCATACATAATAGAACCTATGGCTGAGGCATAGGGGATGACACTCATCTCTTCTATATCTTCTGCCGTGGTCGGACATTGAGCTGAGCTCAATTTCACACCTTGCAACACAGGCAAGAACCCCTTCTTAGACTGATCCATATTGAACTTCTTCAATATCTTATCAAGGTATGTGCTTTGTGAAAGACCTATGAGGCGTCTTGATCTATCTCTATAGATCTTGATGCCTAATATATAAGCAGCTTCTCCAAGGTCCTTCATTGAAAAACTCTTATTCAAGTAGGCCTTAATGCTGTCCAAGAGTTCTATATCATTTCCCATCAAAAGTATGTCATCTACATATAATATGAGAAATGCTACAGAGCTCCCACTCACTTTCTTGTAAACGCAGGCTTCTCCATAAGTCTGCGTAAACCCAAACGCTTTGATCATCTCATCAAAGCGAATGTTCCAACTCCGAGATGCTTGCACCAGCCCATAAATCGAGCGTTGGAGCTTGCACACCTTGTCAGCATTCTTAGGATCGACAAAACCTTCCGGCTGCATCATATACAATTCTTCCTTAAGGAAACCATTAAGGAATGCCGTTTTGACGTCCATTTGCCATATCTCATAATCATAGAATGCGGCAATTGCTAACATGATTCGGACGGACTTTAGCTTCGCTACCGGTGAGAAAGTCTCATCGTAGTCAACCCCTTGAACTTGTCGATAACCCTTAGCGACAAGCCGAGCTTTATAGATGGTCACATTACCATCCGCGTCTGTCTTCTTCTTAAAGATCCATTTATTTTCTATGGCTCGCCGCTCAACGGGCAAGTCAGTCAAAGTCCATACTTCGTTTTCATACATGGATCCTATCTCGGATTTCATGGCTTCTAGCCATTTGTCGGAATCCGGGCCCGCCATCGCTTCTTCATAGTTCGAAGGTTCACCGTTGTCTAACAACATGATTTCCAAGACAGGGTTGCCGTACCACTCTGGTGCGGAACGTGTCCTTGTGGACCTTCGAATTTCAGTAGGAGCTTGATCAGAAGTATCTTGATCATCATCATTAACTTCCTCTCTAGTCGGTGCAGGCACCTCAGGAACATTTTCTTGAGTTGCGCCATTTTCCGGTTCAAGAGGTAATACTTCATCAAGTTCTACTTTCCTCCCACTTACTTCTTTCGAGAGAAACTCTTTCTCTAGAAAGGATCCATTCTTGGCAACAAAGATCTTGCCTTCGGATCTGAGGTAGAAGGTATACCCAATAGTTTCTTTAGGGTATCCTATGAAGACGCATTTTTCCGACTTGGGTTCGAGCTTTTCAGGTTGAAGTTTCTTGACATAAGCATCGCATCCCCAAACTTTTAGAAACGACAGCTTAGGTTTCTTCCCAAACCATAATTCATACGGTGTCGTCTCAACGGATTTCGACGGAGCCCTATTTAAAGTGAATGCGGCAGTCTCTAAAGCATAGCCCCAAAAAGATAGCGGTAAATCGGTAAGAGACATCATAGATCGCACCATATCTAATAGAGTGCGATTACGACGTTCGGACACACCATTACGCTGAGGTGTTCCAGGCGGCGTGAGTTGTGAAACTATTCCACATTTTCTTAAGTGTGTGCCAAACTCGTGACTCAAGTATTCTCCTCCACGATCTGATCGCAGGAACTTGATTTTCCTGTCACGTTGATTCTCAACCTCACTCTGAAATTCCTTGAACTTTTCAAAGGTCTCAGACTTGTGTTTCATTAAGTAGACATACCCATATCTACTCAAGTCATCAGTGAGGGTGAGAACATAACGATAGCCACCGCGAGCCTCAACACTCATTGGACCGCACACATCAGTATGTATGATTTCCAATAAGTTGGTTGCTCGCTCCATTGTTCCTGAGAACGGAGTCTTGGTCATTTTACCCATGAGGCATGGTTCGCACGTGTCAAATGATTCGTAATCAAGAGACTCTAAAAGTCCATCAGCATGGAGCTTCTTCATGCGTTTGACACCTATGTGACCAAGGCGGCAGTGCCACAAGTATGTGGGACTATCATTATCAATCTTACATCTTTTGGTACTCACACTATGAACATGTGTAGCATTACGCTCGAGATTCATTAAGAATAAACCATTCACCATCGGAGCATGACCATAAAACATATCTCTCATATAAATAGAACAACCATTATTCTCGGATTTAAATGAGTAGCCATCTCGAATTAAACGAGATCCTGATACAATGTTCATGCTCAAAGCTGGCACTAAATAACAATTATTAAGGTTTAAAACTAATCCCGAAGGCAAATGTAGAGGTAGCACGCCGACGGCGATCACATTGACCTTGGAACCATTCCCGACGCGCATCGTCACCTCGTCCTTCGCCAGTCTCCGCTTATTCCGCAGCTCCT
The DNA here is from genome assembly GCF_018294505.1 of Triticum aestivum. NCBI lineage: Eukaryota > Viridiplantae > Streptophyta > Magnoliopsida > Poales > Poaceae > Triticum > Triticum aestivum. The sequence goes on from NC_057806.1 coordinate 575,500,703, forward strand.
GCTTTGAGTTACAAATGTGAGCAACTGCACCGGTATCAAATACCCAGGAGCTACTACGAGTACTGGTAAGGTACACATCAATTACATGTATATCACATATACCTTTCGTTTTGCCGGCCTTCTTGTCCGCTAAGTATTTGGGGCAGTTCCGCTTCCAGTGACCACTTCCCTTGCAATAAAAGCACTCAGTCTCGGGCTTGGGTCCATTCTTTGGCTTCTTCCCGGCAGCTTGCTTGCCGGGCGCGGCAACTCCCTTGCCGTCCTTCTTGAAGGTTTTCTTACCCTTGCCCTTCTTGAACTTAGTGGTTTTATTCACCATCAACACTTGATGTTCCTTTTTGACTTCTACCTCTGCTGATTTCAGCATTGCAAATACTTCAGGAATGGTCTTTTCCATCCCCTGCATATTGAAGTTCATCACAAAGCTCTTGTAGCTCGGTGGAAGCGACTGAAGGATTCTGTCAATGACCGCGTCATCCGGGAGATTAACTCCCAGCTGAGTCAAGCGGTTATGCAACCCAGACATAGTGAGTATGTGCTCACTGACAGAACTGTTTTCCTCCATCTTACAGCTGAAGAACTTGTCGGAGACTTGATATCTCTCGACCCGGGCATGAGCTTGGAAAACCATTTTCAGCTCTTCGAACATCTCATATGCTCCGTGTCTCTCAAAACGCTTTTGGAGCCCCGGCTCTAAGCTGTAAAGCATGCCGCACTGAACGAGGGAGTAGTCATCGGTACGTGCCTGCCAAGCGTTCATAACGTCTTGTTCTGCAGGGAGAACAGGTGCGTCACCTAGCGGTGCTTGTAGGACATAATCTTTCTTGGCAGCTATGAGGATGATCCTCAGGTTCCGGACCCAGTCCGTGTAGTTGCTGCCATCGTCTTTCAGCTTGGTTTTCTCTAGGAACGCGTTGAAGTTGAGGACTACGTTGGCCATTTGATCTACAAGACATATTGTAAAATTTTAGACTAAGTTCATGATAATTAAGTTCATCTAATCAAATTATTCAATGAACTCCCACTTAGATAGACATCCCTCCTGTAATCTAAGTATAACATGATCCGAGTTAACTAGGCCGTGTCCGATCATCACGTGAGACGGACTAGTCAACATCGGTGAACATCTTCATGTTGATCGTATCTTCTATACGACTCATGCTCGACCTTTCGGTCTTCTGTGTTCCGAGGCCATGTCTGTACATGCTAGGCTCGTCAAGTCAACCTAAGTGTTTGCATGTGTAAATCTGTCTTACACCCGTTGTATGTGAACGTTAGAATCTAACACCCGATCATCACGTGGTGCTTCGAAACAACGAACTGTCGCAACGGTGCACAGTTAGGGGGAACACTTTCTTGAAATTATTATGAGGGATCATCTTATTTACTACCGTCGTTCTAAGTAAACAAGATGCAAAACATGATAAACATCACATGCAATCAAATAATAATAGTGACATGATATGGCCAATATCACATAGCTCCTTTGATCTCCATCTTGGGGCTCCATGATCATCTTGTCACCGGCATGACACCATGATCTCCATCATCATGATCTCCATCATCGTGTCTCCATGAAGTTGCTCGCCAACTATTACTTCTACTACTATGGCTAACGCGTTTAGCAATAAAGTAAAGTAATTTACATGGCGTTTCTCAATGACACGCAGGTCATACAAAAAATAAAGACAACTCCTATGGCTCCTGCCGGTTGTCATACTCATCGACATGCAAGTCGTGATTCCTATTACAATAGCATGAACATCTCATACATCACATATATATCATTCATCATTCATCACAACTTTGGCCATATCATATCACAAAGCACTTGCTGCAAAAACAAGTTAGACGTCCTCTAATTGTTGTTGCAAGTTTTACGTGGCTGAAATAGGGTTCTAGCAAGAACGTTTTCTTACCTACGTGAAAGCCACAATGTGATTTGTCAACTTCTATTTACCCTTAATAAGGACCCTGTTCATCGAATCCGCTCCAACTAAAGTGGGAGAGACAAACACCCGCCAGCCACCTTATGCAACTTGTGCATGTTAGTCGGTGGAACCGGTCTCACGTAAGCGTACGTGTAAGGTTGGTCCGGGCCGCTTCATCCCACAATACCGTTGAAGCAAGATAAGACTAGTAGCGGCAAGAAAGTTGACAACATCTACGCCCACAACAAATTGTGTTCTACTCGTGCAAGAAGAACTACGCATAGACCTAGCTCATGATGCCACTGTTGGGGAACATAGCAGAAAACAAAAAATTTCCTACGGTTTCACCAAGGTCCATCTATGAGTTCATCTAGCAACGAGTGATTGGATTGCATCTACATACCTTTGTAGATCACGCGCGGAAGCGTTCAAAGAACGGGGATGAGGAAGGCGTACTCGACGTGATCCAAATCACCGGAGATCCTAGCACCGAACGGACGGCACCTCCGCGTTCAACACACGTACGGTCAGCGTAACGTCTCCTCCTTCTTGATCCAGCAAGGGGAGAGGAGAGGTTGAGGAAGATGGCTCCAGCAGCAGCACGACGGCGTGGTGGTGATGGAGCTGCAGTACTCCGGCAGGGCTTCGCCAAGCACTATGGAGGAGGAGGATGTGTTGGAGAGGGAGAGGGAGGCACCAAAGGATGTGTTGAGAAGCCCTCCTTCCCCCACTATATATAGGGAGTGCAAGGGGGGGGGGGGGCGCCAGCCCTAGGAGATCTAATCTCCTAGGGGGGTGCGGCCAAGGGGAGGAATCCCTCCTCCCCAAGGCACCTAGGAGGTGCCTTCCCCTCCTAGGACTCTTCCTTTAGGGTTTCCCCCACCCTAGGCACATGGGCCCTAGGGGGAAGTGGCGCCCCAGCCCACTTTCGGCTGGATCCCTTCCCACTTCAGCCCATGGGGCCCTCCGGGATAGGTGGCCCCACCCGGTGGACCCCCGGGACCCTTTCGGTGGTCCCGGTACAATAACGGTGACCCCGAAACTTGTCCTCATGCCCGAAATAGTACTTCCTATATATAATTCTTTACCTCCGGACCATTCCGGAACTCCTCGTGACGTCCAGGATCTCATCCGAGACTCCGAACAACATTCGGGTTACTGCATATACATATCCCTACAACCCTAGCGTCACCGAACCTTAAGTGTGTAGACCCTACGGGTTCGGGAGACCTGTAGACATGACCGAGATCGCTCTTCGTTCAATAACCAACAACGGGATCTGGATACCCATGTTGGCTCCCACATGCTCCTCGATGATCTCATCGGATGAACCACGATTTCGAGGATTCAAACAACCCCGTATACAATTCCCTTCGTCAATCGGTATGTTACTTGCCCGAGATTCGATCGTCGGTATCCCAATACCTCGTTCAATCTCGTTACCGCCAAGTCACTTTACTCGTACCGTAATGCATGATCCCGTGACCAGACACTTGGTCACTTTGAGCTCATTATGATGATGCATTACCGAGTGGGCCCAGTGATACCTCTCCGTCATACGGAGTAACAAATCCCAGTCTTGATCCGTGTCAACCCAACAGACACTTTCGGAGATACCCGTAGTATACCTTTATAGTCACCCAGTTACGTTGTGACGTTTGGTACACCCAAAGCACTCCTACGGTATCCGGGAGTTACACGATCTCATGGTCTAAGGAAAGGATACTTGACATTGGAAAACTCTAGCAAACGAACTATACGATCTTATGCTATGTTTAGGATTGGGTCTTGTCCATCACATCATTCTCCTAATGATGTGATCTCGTTATCAATGACATCCAATGTCCATAGTCAGGAAACCATGACTATCTGTTGATCAACGAGCTAGTCAACTAGAGGCTTACTAGGGACATGTTGGTGTCTATTATTCACACATGTATTACGATTTCCGGATAACACAATTATAGCATGAATAAAGACAATTATCATGAACAAGGAAATATAATAATAATGCTTTTATTATTGCCTCTAGGGCATATTTCCAACAGTCTCCCACTTGCACTAGAGTCAATAATCTAGTTACATTGTGATGAATCGAACACCCATGGAATTCTGGTGTTGATCATGTTTTGCTCTAGGGAGAGGTTTAGTCAACGGATCTGCTACATTCAGGTCCGTATGTACTTTACAAATATCTATGTCTCCATCTTGAACATTTTCACGAATGGAGTTGAAGCGACGCTTGATGTGCCTTGTCTTCTTGTGAAACCTGGGCTCCTTGGCAAGAGCAATAGCTCCAGTGTTGTCACAGAAGAGCTTGATCGGCCCCGACGCATTGGGTATGACTCCTAGGTCGGTGATGAACTCCTTCACCCAAATTGCTTCATGCGCTGCCTCCGAGGCTGCCATGTACTCCGCTTCACATGTAGATCCCGCCACGACGCTCTGCTTGCAACTGCACCAGCTTACTGCCCCACCATTCAAAATATACACGTATCCGGTTTGTGACTTTGAGTCATCCAGATCTGTGTCGAAGCTAGCGTCGACGTAACCCTTTACGACGAGCTCTTCGTCACCTCCATAAACGAGAAACATTTCCTTAGTCCTTTTCAGGTACTTCAGGATATTCTTGACCGCTGTCCAGTGTTCCTTGCCGGGATTACTTTGGTACCTTCCTACCAAACTTACGGCAAGGTTTACATCAGGTCTGGTACACAGCATGGCATACATAATAGAACCTATGGCTGAGGCATAGGGGATGACACTCATCTCTTCTATATCTTCTGCCGTGGTCGGACATTGAGCTGAGCTCAATTTCACACCTTGCAACACAGGCAAGAACCCCTTCTTAGACTGATCCATATTGAACTTCTTCAATATCTTATCAAGGTATGTGCTTTGTGAAAGACCTATGAGGCGTCTTGATCTATCTCTGTAGATCTTGATGCCTAATATATAAGCAGCTTCTCCAAGGTCCTTCATTGAAAAACTCTTATTCAAGTAGGCCTTAATGCTGTCCAAGAGTTCTATATCATTTCCCATCAAAAGTATGTCATCTACATATAATATGAGAAATGCTACAGAGCTCCCACTCACTTTCTTGTAAACGCAGGCTTCTCCATAAGTCTGCGTAAACCCAAACGCTTTGATCATCTCATCAAAGCGAATGTTCCAACTCCGAGATGCTTGCACTAGCCCATAAATCGAGCGTTGGAGCTTGCACACCTTGTCAGCATTCTTAGGATCGACAAAACCTTCCGGCTGCATCATATACAATTCTTCCTTAAGGAAACCATTAAGGAATGCCGTTTTGACGTCCATTTGCCATATCTCATAATTGTAGAAAGCGGCAATTGCTAACATGATTCGGACGGACTTTAGCTTCGCTACCGGTGAGAAAGTCTCATCGTAGTCAACCCCTTGAACTTGTCGATAACCCTTAGCGACAAGCCGAGCTTTATAGATGGCCACATTACCATCCGCGTCTGTCTTCTTCTTAAAGATCCATTTATTTTCTGTGGCTCGCCGCTCAACGGGCAAGTCAGTCAAAGTCCATACTTCATTTTCATACATGGATCCTATCTCGGATTTCATGGCTTCTAGCCATTTGTCGGAATCCGGGCCCGCCATCGCTTCTTCATAGTTCGAAGGTTCACCATTGTCTAACAACATGATTTCCAAGACAGGGTTGCCGTACCAATCCGGTGCGAAACGTGTCCTTGTGGACCTTCGAATTTCAGTAGGAGCTTGATCAGAAGTATCTTGATCATCATCATTAACTTCCTCTCTAGTCGGTGCAGGCACCTCAGGAACATTTTCTTGAGTTGCGCCATTTTCCGGTTCAAGAGGTAATACTTCATCAAGTTCTACTTTCCTCCCACTTACTTCTTTCGAGAGAAACTCTTTCTCCAGAAAGGATCCATTCTTGGCAACAAAGATCTTGCCTTCGGATCTGAGGTAGAAGGTATATCCAATAGTTTCTTTAGGGTATCCTATGAAGACGCATTTTTCCGACTTGGGTTCGAGCTTTTCAGGTTGAAGTTTCTTGACATAAGCATCGCATCCCCAAACTTTTAGAAACGACAGCTTAGGTTTCTTCCCAAACCATAATTCATACGGTGTCCTCTCAACGGATTTCGACGGAGCCCTATTTAAAGTGAATGCGGCAGTCTCTAAAGCATACCCCCAAAAAGATAGCGATAAATCGGTAAGAGACATCATAGATCGCACCATATCTAATAGAGTGCGATTACGACGTTCGGACACACCATTACGCTGAGGTGTTCCAGGCGGCGTGAGCTGTGAAACTATTCCACATTTTCTTAAGTGTGTGCCAAACTCATGACTCAAGTATTCTCCTCCACGATCTGATCGCAGGAACTTGATTTTCCTGTCACATTGATTCTCGACCTCACTCTGAAATTCCTTGAACTTTTCAAAGGTCTCAGACTTGTGTTTCATTAAGTAGACATACCCATATCTACTCAAGTCATCAGTGAGGGTGAGAACATAACGATAGCCACCGCGAGCCTCAACACTCATTGGACCGCACACATCAGTGTGTATGATTTCCAATAAGTTGGTTGCTCGCTCCATTGTTCCTGAGAACGGAGTCTTGGTCATTTTACCCATGAGGCATGGTTCGCACGTGTCAAATGATTCGTAATCAAGAGACTCTAAAAGTCCATCAGCATGGAGCTTCTTCATGCGTTTGACACCTATGTGACCAAGGCGGCAGTGCCACAAGTATGTGGGACTATCATTATCAATCTTACATCTTTTGGTACTCACACTATGAACATGTGTAGCATTACGCTCGAGATTCATTAGAAATAAACCATTCACCATCGGAGCATGACCATAAAACATATCTCTCATATAAATAGAACAACCATTATTCTCGAATTTAAATGAGTAGCCATCTCGAATTAAACGAGATCCTGATACAAAGTTCATGCTCAAAGCTGGCACTAAATAACAATTATTAAGGTTTAAAACTAATCCCGAAGGCAAATGTAGAGGTAGCGCGCCGACGGCGATCACATTGACCTTGGAACCATTCCCGACGAGCATCGTCACCTCGTCCTTCGCCAGTCTCCGCTTATTTCGCAGCTCCTGCTTTGAGTTACAAATGTGAGCAACTGCACCGGTATCAAATACCCAGGAGCTACTACGAGTGGACTCTTCCTTTAGGGTTTCCCCCACCCTAGGCGCATGGGCCCTAGGGGGAAGTGGCGCCCCAGCCCACTTTGGGCTGGATCCCTTCCCACTTCAGCCCATGGGGCCCTCCGGGATAGGTGGCCCCACCCGGTGGACCCCCAGGACCCTTCCGGTGGTCCCGGTACAATACCGGTGACCCCGAAACTTGTCCCGATGCCCGAAATAGTACTTCCTATATATAATTCTTTACCCCCGGACCATTTCGGAACTCCTCGTGACGTCCGGGATCTCATCCAGGACTCCGAACAACATTCGGGTTACTGCATATACATATCCCTACAACCCTAGCATCACCGAACCTTAAGTGTGTAGACCCTACGGGTTCGGGAGACATGTAGACATGACCGACATCGCTCTCCGGTCAATAACCAACAGCGGGATCTGGATACCCATGTTGGCTCCCACATGCTCCTCGATGATCTCATTGGATGAACCATGATGTCGAGGATTCAAACAACCCCGTATACAATTCCCTTCGTCAATCGGTATGTTACTTGCCCGAGATTCGATCGTCGGTATCCCAATACCTCATTCAATCTCATTATCGGCAAGTCACTTTACTCGTACCGTAATGCATGATCCCGTGACCAGACACTTGGTCACTTTGAGCTCATTATGATGATGCATTACCGAGTGGGCCCAGTGATACCTCTCCGTCATACAGAGTGACAAATCCCAGTCTTGATCCGTGTCAACCCAACAGACACTTTCGAAGATACCCATAGTATACCTTTATAGTTACCCAGTTACGTTGCGACGTTTGGTACACCCAAAGCACTCCTACGGTATCCGGGAGTTACACGATCTCATGGTCTAAGGAAAGGATACTTGACATTGGAAAACTCTAGCAAACGAACTATACGATCTTATGCTATGTTTAGGATTGGGTCTTGTCCATCACATCATTCTTCTAATGATGTGATCTCGTTATCAATGACATCTAATGTCCATTGTCAGGAAACCATGACTATCTGTTGATCAACAAGGTAGTCAACTAGAGGCTTACTAGGGACATGTTGGTGTCTATTATTCACACATGTATTACGATTTCCGGATAACACAATTATAGCATGAATAAAGACAATTATCATGAACAAGGAAATATAATAATAATGCTTTTATTATTGCCTCTAGGGCATATTTCCAACAGTTCTTCCCCATCCCGTCTTGCGGCGTGCACCGCAGGTCGGGACAGTAGGCCTCCGAGACCGCACCTTTTGAGTCCTGTACGGGAGAAGGGTGATAAGGTTTTTGGGGAGCGCTCGGCGCGACTACTGGCTGCTTCATCACGGATGATCCGGTCGCCGACGACTACTTCCCCGACGACGACTTCTTCCCCGATGTCCACGACCTCCTCGACGACATGGCAGGCGAGGACACTGACCCCAAGTCCAGCGCTTCTGCTGCTGCTGTCCCGTACGTGTTCTTGTCTTTCCTGTTAAAGGTTCTGCCACAGTTCCTTGTTCTAGTCCTTGTCCTACACATGATAGGTTCTACTTCATATATGCTACTTGCTATACTGTCTGCTTTAGATATGATAGGATACGGTTCATATATGCAGAAGCTATTTACCTTCTCTCTATCAGAACGCATGACTTGTTTTATCTCTACTATATTAGTCATGCTTTATCTAGTATTTCTGTTAATAAAATCATTTGGTAAATTGCTCATATTTCCAACACCTCCCACTGAAAGCGCATCACCGGAAAATCCTGAAATAAATCCAGGAATAATGCGAGCACCGGGATTTGAACCCTGGTGGATTGTGGATACCACTGTCCACCTAACCAACTCAACCCTGGTGCGTCGTATCTCCTTGCATGGCACAGGATGGGCTTCACTAATCAGGCCCTCTTTGATTTGCAGGATTTTAGAACGTAAGCATAGGAAAAATACAGGATTTAAGTGTCACGTCCACTTGAATCTTATAGAATTAGTATAGAGTGTTTGATGCCACAGGAAAAACAAAGGAATTATGAAAAGAGGTTGAAGTGGATGCATGATTTTCAATGAACTGCAGCACACTTGATTCCAAAAGAAAAAATCTTGTGAATCAAACGACCAACATAGAAAAAAACCCTAAGGATTCTAACCCTTTGAAAATCCTATGAAATCCCTTTAAATCAAAGGACCCCTCACTATGTACCTCCAATACAAAGAAGAAGAAGAAGAAGAAGAAGAAGAAGAAGAAGAAGAAGAAGAAGAAGAAGAAGAAGACATCTTAAACCTCTTTACTTTGTTGTTTATGATGGTGTTGTGTTTACCATCCAATATATGAAGTGTTTCCAACTACTGGTGTGATGAAATTTGATTTATGCAATCAAACAACATAGTGCTAAATGTGTTGTGTTGTGCTAAATGGGTTATCTGGAAATCCAATTTGGCTCCCAGGAGCATGTGCTCCTACGTGTGAAAAATAATTTTTGAAATGTCAAAAAAATTCCAACAAATTATTTATGCTACCTGCAAAGGCAAAAAAATAAACATTTTGACTTGTGCAAAAAAAAATGAACGCCAAATGTTACACTAATTCTTTTTCACCGACAAAACACTACTGATCCATTTCGCATGAAAATTTTCAAGCATGCTTGCGACACTAACACAATCATTCACAAAAAAATTCAGAATTTTTTAAAACATTTTCCCACATTTTTTGAGGTACTGTTCATCCCGGAGCAAATGTTCCCGGGAGCCAAAAAACCTGTAAAATTGCTCTCTGCTCCCATTAGATCACTACTACTTTAGTGATCTAAAATATCTTGTACTACCTCCGTCCTGGTTTATTGGTCCCCTTAGTATTTTTGTGTCAGACTAAGAAAATGATAATGCATGTCATTAAAAATTATATCATTGGGTTCGTATTTGAACATAGTTTTTACTGGCATTAATTTTTTTAGACGCATTAACATTTTGTTATTTAAATATAAGGTGAAAATTTAGCACAAAATACGAAAGGACCAATAAATCAGGATGGAGGCGGTATTAATTTACAGAGGGAAATGGTGATCTAAAACGTGTTATATTAATTTACACATAGGCCTAGTCCTGAAGTGAATTTTCTTGAACCGTGGTGCTTATGCGTGTCCAATGTTAGACCACGTTTGGACACTGCGTACAAATAATTGATTCACACATTGGGAATATCACAAGTGCAAAACCATAATAACCAGATTAACATCCAACATCGACGAATCGAGCTAGTCCCAACGAGTTGACCTTCCTTCATAGTTCCTTGTGTGCATCCATCCGGGCGCGGCAAACAGCGGCGGCATCTGCACGTACAAGCAAGCACCACGCAGCTGCGACGCTAGCCCCCAAACAAGCCACCTGTTTATTTTACTCCTATCACATCAAGGTGGTTTGGGTTTCCTGCAGACTCGGAGTACGTGCTAGTAGTACCGACTGCGTAAGGTTAAAGACATGCGCCACCGATCGAGAAGAGCATTTGCCGGTAGCCCAAGCTTCCATTTTTTTTCTGAAAACAAAATAGTACTACTAGTAGTATGAGATATACGACGATTTGATTTGCGCCTTCAAAGATTCTTTCTTATAAAAAGGATTTGCACCCGCTGATTTCATGTGGTGGGTTGAGGATACCACTGTCCCCCTAACCAACTCAACCCTGGTGCGTCGTATATCCTTGCATGGCACAGTATGGGCTTCACTAATCAGGCCCTCTTTGATTTGCAGGATTTTAGAACGTAAGGATAGGAAAAATACAGGATTTAAGTGTCACGTCCACTTGAATCTTATAGAATTAGTATAGAGTGTTTGATGCCATAGAAAAAACAAAAGAATTATGAAAAGAGGTTGAAGTAGATGCATGATTTTCAATGAACTGCAGCACACTTGATTCCAAAAGAAAAAACCTTGTGAATCAAACGACCAACATAGATAAAAACCCTAAGGACGTATTTTCAAGTACTACAAGTCTGCAACCCTAGAAGTAGAGGACCACCGTACCTAAATTTGAAAATGCTACGGACGTCCGGAAATATAGTCGGTATTGAGGTCAAGAGGACAAAGCGGTGGCTGAAATGCATGCATAAACAAACGTTGCCCGGCTGTACTCTCTCCTTCAGAGAATCTGTGTACACGCAGCCCAAGATTTCCAGACCCTTTAATGCCCTCCTCATCAGTAAATATTAACTCCCGCGCCAACAACCCACGCAGCACACTGGCAGGCAGGAACCAACGCACAACCCCCGCTCCTCCCATACGCACCTTGCTTCTTCTTTTTTCCCTAAAAAGAAAAAGAAAAGAAACACCTTCTTTTTCTGGAATAAATATACTAAAAAAACGCCTTCCAACACATTACTAGTCGTAGCTTTGCGATATTTGCGCCTCACACAGGTATAGATTCCTACTCTACTAATTTATTTCCCACTATTTGCGCCTCAATGGATGGGAACCAGCCGTGCGATTCCGCAGGCCGCAATATCTCCCTTGTCGACCAAATAATTGATTGACCTGCTGCCTTGTCGTCTGGCCGCTCCCTCCGTTTGACGCCTACTACCAATTGACCCGATTCCTTTTCTAATTTCTTTCTCCTTGCAACAAAACAAAACAATTGTCGAGTTGGCAATGAACCGCTCTTTTACACCCAGTCATGGCGCTGTCCCCGTGACCACGAGCCCTAAAGAAGTAGAGAAAAACACACAGCGCCAACTGCTTCCCCTCTCCATCTCCATCTCCATCTCCACCTCCCCCCCTAATCAAACTCCCCGAGACCTTCTTAATCACCCACAAAAGCAGTTAAGCAGAGAGAGAGGGAGGGTGAAGACACAATAGAAACTGCCGTCTTCAAGCCTCCTCCCTGCCCCAACCCAACTACTCGCACTCCTGCTCTCTCTCCCAACCCCCATTGTGCGCCGGCGCCCACCATTAACTGCTTCGATTGAATCGGTGCTCCTCTTCCTGCAACCCCCGCTTGCGCTTGGTTTATTGGAGGAGGAGTGGTTGGATCAGCAGCAGGCCCGTCGCCAAAGGGGTCTCCACCTCCAACCATATCATGTATCGCTGACCCTGCCCTGCCCTGTCTTTCTTTCGCGGGGAGCTGGTTCCGGCGGCAGCTGGGAGAGAGCGAGAGAGAAAGGGGCAGACCAGGCCATGGCCTGAGCTTCCGAGTGCTGGTTGAGGGTTCTTCTTCTGCGCCCGAGTCTTACTCGCGCAGCCTTCTTTGGGGGAGGCCGCGTCGACCAGGATGGCCGCGTCGGCGTCGGCGTCGGCGTCGGTGAAGCTGGGATCAAAGCCTGATGCCTTCAGAAGGCAGGGACAGGCGTGGTAAATTTCTCGCCTCATTACTCTCTTCTTCCCTGTTCGCCCTATGTTCTCCGCGTTAATTCAGCCTTGATTTCTGCGGTCTACTTGCTCGCTCTCCCTTGCCAGGATAGACAATTGGGCCTTGTTGTCTTGTTCCTGCCCTTCTTTTGCTGCTACCTGAAACCTCAAGAATTTAGGGGAGAAAATAGGACAAGAGTGGCTGGTTGGCGTTCTTGGGGGTTTCTGCTCAAATTGGTGCCAATTTGGTGGAGCTCTGTCTGGAGGTGCCATAATTCACAAGTCTTTAACTTGTTTGGCTGGACTGCACGGCTTCGCTCTACACCGCTCTCCCTGAGCTCTGTCTCGAGTTTTGTTTTCTTTGTATATATACAGGCCACTGCCACTGATTCCATGTTCACATGCGTATTTTCAATTGCAAAACGATGAGATTCGAATAGCAGACTTGGTTTACTTGCTCCTGCTTGCTTGTCATTTGTGATTGAGAGAGAAAATTCAGGGTTGAAAACATTACTTTCAAATGCTATGCTAGTTGCCAAGAAAATGTGTTCAAAACAAGGCGTTAGCTGGAATTTGAAATTTCGTTTTGTCACCGACACACTTGTTGATTAAGAATATTTCCCACGAAATAAGGAGAAGACTTGCGGTATTGCCTGCCTTGGTGCCCCATTGCACATGCTAGATACAGTTCCACCATTCAAGTATGGTGGGGTGTTATTCACTCATTGTACCCACTAATATGCACAGTTGATCGCAGTTGACCGCTTCTGCAATCAGTTTGTGGTGGCCGGTGGGGGTCGCCTGCGGTTTTTCATGGATCCACATCACATTGGTTGGCAGCGGGATGCCATCGTTCCTCATTTCATTTATACAAGACAATGCAGCCAACTTGTAATTATTTACTAGGGAGCAGGTTTGGATTTTGTTTTAAATGGACAGCCCAAGCTTCCGATGTTTCATGAAATCAACCACCTTTAGCACCACTGTTTGTGACGTCGAAGGGACCATTACCGTGGATATATATGTTTCAAATTTGCTCTGTGAAGTTTCGTATTTAAATATGTCTGATATAATGATCTTGACTTTTTCTTCTGCTTTTGAACCTTCTAGGTTCTGCACAACAGGACTGCCAAGTGATGTTACTGTGGAAGTTGGGGGTATGTCTTTCCACCTTCATAAGGTAATATGCATTTCCTGTGATTGTCCGTAAACAATTTCGCCCTCTATGGCACTAGAAACAGCTACTGTATTACTATTACTTGTTACTAGAATGCCCTAGAAGAAAATTATTTAAACTGTTTGGTATTAAAAAAGAATGTAGTCTAAAACATCAAGGTGGACTAACAAACTTTTTTTTGAGAGATAAGACTAACAAACTTTAGTCTGTCGTAACAAGCAAACAGTGTCCATTCTAAGTTGGCAAGGAACTACCTGTGGATTTATAGGAAAATATACATTGTCCTTATTAAGAAGGATGAGCAACTTGTACTTGTATTGGAAGGATTTCACTCATTTTTGGAGAATTAATTTGTGGCAACATTTCATCTTTAAAAATAATACACATGCCATTTGTTTACTTTCTCCTGTGGTCATTCATGCATCTTTACAGATTTTTCTTACCTTGTACTTGTAGACCTTCACTACATGCTGGCTGTTCTTTTACCATAATGCTGGTCATTGTCTTTGCAGTTCCCTTTACTTTCCAAAAGTGCCGTTCTTGAACAATTGATAGAGGAGAGTTCAGATCAAGAAGAGTGCATCATCAAACTAAGTGATATCCCAGGGGGTGCAAAATCATTTGAAATGGTGGCAAGATTCTGCTATGGAGTGAAAATAGAACTTTCTTCTTCAAATGTTGTCCACCTGCGTTGCGCCTCTGAGCATCTCCAGATGACTGAAGAAATATCTGATGACAACCTGATTGCACAGACAGAAATGTTTCTTAACCAAGTGGTGCTTCGTAACTGGAAAGATTCTTTAAAGGCCCTCGAAACATGTGATGACCTTCTCCCTCATGCTGAAGATCTTCAAATTGTGAAGAGATGCATCGAGTCATTAGCATCGAAAGCAACTACCGACCCAAACCTGTTTGGCTGGCCGATAAGGGAACATGGCCTCATGCAAAGCCCTGGTGGCAGTGTGCTGTGGAATGGGATCAGCACCGGTGCCAGGCCCAGAAACTTCAGTTCGGACTGGTGGTATGACGATGTTTCATCATTGAGTTTTCCCATGTACAAGAGGTTGCTATCTGGTATGGAGTTTCGACGCATTCGGCCTGAGATCATCGCTGGTTCTTTGGCATATTATGCGCGGAAGTATATTCCAGGACTCAGTAGGCACAATAGCATGGGAACAATGCCCCTGGCCGGTACTCTTTCTGATGTAGAACAGAGGAACTTGCTTGAGGAGATCGACAGACTATTGCCTGTTCAGAAGGGTTTGGTGCCTACAAAACTCTTGCTCGGGCTGCTTAAAACATCCATGATTCTGAAAGCCAGCTCCACCTGCATCGCCAACTTGGAGAAACGCGTCGGCATGCAGCTTGACCAGGCCAGTCTGGAAGATCTACTGCTGCCAAACTACTCTTACACCATGGAAACACTGTACAATGTGGAGTGCGTGCACAGGATTCTTGAGCACTTTCTGGCAATGGACCAAGCCAACGGCGGTTGCTCCCCGTGCATCGATGACATGATGGCGTCCCCTTCTATGATACCAATCACTGCTGTTGCCAAGTTACTGGATGGCTATCTTGCAGAGGTTGCACCGGATGTCAATCTGAAACCTCCGAAATTCCAAGCCCTGGCATCTGCTTTGCCCGAGTATGCCCGGCCGCTAGATGACGGCCTCTACCGTGCCATCGATGTGTACTTGAAGGTAGATCTTCTATCCTACTTCCTTTTTTTAAAGTTGTTAATCATTTTGGTTTTGTGTTGCTCACAGGCACATTCCTGGCTATCAGAAGCGGAACGGGAGCAGCTATGCCGGCTGATGGACTGCCAGAAGCTGTCCCTGGAGGCGTGCACCCACGCGGCGCAGAACGAGAGGCTGCCGCTGCGCGTGGTCGTGCAAGTCCTCTTCTTCGAGCAGCTGCAGCTGAGGACGTCGATCGCGGGGTGCCTGCTGGTGTCGGACAACCTGGAAGGGTCGTCCAGGCCGCTGCGGAGCGGCTGCGTGGCGATGTCCGGCGAGGCCGGGGGGTGGTCGGCGGCCGTGAGGGAGAACCAGGTGCTGAAGGTGGGCATGGACAACATGCGGATGCGGCTGGCGGAGCTGGAGAAGGAGTGCTCGGACATGCGGCAGGAGATCGAGAAGCTGGGGCGCGGCGGTGGCAAGAACGGAGGAGGAGGGTGGGCGTCCCATGTCCCGAGGCGGTTCAGCCTGAAGATGAAGCCGCAGATGTGCAGCACGCAGGAGGGGTCGGTGAGCGAACAGCAGAAGAGCATGAGCGCCAAGCTCGACAAGCTGCAGGCCAAGCTGTCCAAGCAGAAGCGCCAGCTCTCCGCCCACGCCTGAATGAAACACCAAACTCCCTACTAGTTACTCCCGTAATTTTAATTAACTTGGTGTGAGCTGTGTTATAGTTTCCGTAGTCGTCGTTTATAGGTTTAAATGTGCTGAAACGATTGTCATTATTCGTATCAAACCAATAGCGATTCACACAAGCTAAATCTTCTAATCAATGGTGGGCCAATAATGAATTTTTTTGCATATGTATTAAGACGCTTGGCCTGATTTCGAAATTGTCCAGAGTTTTATATGTTGTTTTCATTGCAAAATGATGGGTCTCCTTCCAGAACTTTCCAATTACGAGTACGAGAATTGAAAGACATGAAAATTCTCAATTCTCTACGGCGTCTAGTAGATAGAAACAAGAAAATCAGAAGAATATTTCTCTCTATTCACTATCATTCCGCGTCTTCGACTTCTATTAGTTTCTTTTCTTCTTTAATGCAATAGCTATAGTTTGATATAAGAATCCATTTCTCAAAGTAATGGAAACCATTCTCTTATAGGAAATGGTTCGAAAATCGTTATTCCACCTTTTAGGTATCGTGAAAAGTGATACCTGTGAAGATCGTGCATTTCAGTCAAATTCAGATCCGTTTTTCGAGTCCATGATATAATATAACCAAATTGGATAGATCTTCCACCTGTTTAGCTAAGAAAGAATAGATACAGAGGTGGATAATAGATCGATATGAAGATCATGAGCTGCCCCATAATGAAATCGCCAGTAAGTGCAAGTGTTTTGAGTCCCTTTGTGTGAACATTTTCTGGTGTTTTTGGGTATGTTGGTTAGTGGGAATGGAAATGTGTAGCAAAGTTTGATGTTCTGTGTTTACTGAAGTAGTGCAAGTGGTGGTCAGTTCATAGTTGCGAGTAATCAAATAATAGTGAGTACTATCTATGCACATAATATTTTTGGTTATTTGGACTTGTAGATCATTTTCTCTTTGGTTTGATTGTTCAAACAAAATGTTCAGACACGCAACGCGAGGTCAGTATCATTGGCACGACTGATGATTTGTGTGGACCGAGGAAGTTAAGGACGCTGCAGGGAGTCCAGTTGATTCCTTTGACCTCTGAAGCTAAGCATCCTTGTCTGCTCTGCGAAGGCCAGAGTCTGACCAGAGATCGCCATCTCAGGTCAATGCAAAGAACCTGTGATGCTTCAAGCAAGAGAATTGCTGACCAAATCAAACAGCTTCTGTGGCCAGCACGGAGCCATTGAGCTGGCAATGCAGATTTGATGTATCTTTTCCACATCATAAATCTCGAGGTTTCTGATTTCTCTAGAAACCAGAGGGAAATCTCTTTGTATACTTTCGTTCTTTCTTACTGCTGGCACAAAGCATGCTCAGCAGACTGTGTGATATGGACACAGAGAGATGATCAAGATGGGAGTAGTTCATGACATTTTTATTCTGTTCATCCTTGGAGTTGTAGTACATTACTTGAAGCAGTTTGAGTTCCTTTTTCTCTTTCTTTTTCTTCGCGCCGCATGTCGTTTTTCCTGGGTGACAATGACATCAAAATGTTCTTACTCATGTTCCTCGTCTCCAGCCTGGTGACAACCTGAAGAAATGTTTTGCTGCATTATGTTTTGCCCATCAATTGGCGGTACGTACTCGAAATTATATTTGTATAAATTTATTATTACAATTCTATGATTTTTGCCATGAAAGATACTTCCTCCGTTCCGATTTACTTGTCGTGGTTTTAGAATTAAAACCACGACGAGTAAATCGGAACGGAGGGAGTACCTGTCATGGATTCGATTGGCCCGCCATTTGCAAGAGACAACCAAAGTAAAATGTTTGTTAGCTCAGTGCATCATTGCGTACTCCGAACCAAGTGTACACCACGTAAATGGACATCAACGTTCATTGTATTTCTTGGAGCGACTCCAGCTGAGTCGCCAAAACAGCCCGATCATCATAATAATCACCAATATACCACCCCCACCCTCACCCCAGCGCGCAAAAAATAATAATCACCAACATGACGGTTTTAACCAATAAGACCGTTCTAATTGAGTTGTTATCCGACCTCGTAGCGTCATAATTTATGAAGGACGCTCTATATCGAGCTCGCGGGCCTTCTAATTTGAAGGTGGTGGGGCTTGGTTTTTGAAGGGTCTATCCGACAACGACGAGAGGAAGTTTCACATCCTCTTCATCCTCCTGTGTGGTCCACCTCCTCTTCCCGTCAATGGCGCAAGCGGCCGACTCCCATCGCATCAGGAAGCAAGCCAATTAATGGTGGACGCCGCGTGCCCAATTACCCGCGCCCTTCCCATCATGATTTCCCACCACCTGCTGGAATAAAAAGGTCATTCCTCTTTCTCTCCACTTTCACCATGTCAGTTACCCCTCGACCGGAAAAGGTTTTGCTCTCGGAGGAGAGAAATGATTGCTCGACGAGGAGGAAACGACATAAGACGCCACCAACATCGCTGAGGAGGAGGAGTGGGATCGCTGCGACACGGAGGAGGTCGCGCAGGAGGATGCCGCCCTCCTCAATGTGTGGTCAGATTCTAATCCCAAAACACATGTCGTTGTTTGGGATGTCAAGCATATCTGCCAGCAATTCCCGTATGGGGCAGGAGAGGTCTCGCCCACACAACTCATATCGACCACCACATGCTCCTCGTCGCCTCATTGTTAAGGAGGCATGGAATGAGCGATACGTTGCCTACGCGTCGATCGTACAACCCAATGAAACTTTTGAGCAGACCATCCCTGGGCAGAGGCTGGCGTTCGAGAGGAACATCGCCATATGGCTCCACCGTGAGGAGGCACAAGCAAATTTCATGGCAGAGCGGGAACACATCATATGGCACTTTCAATGCCAATGGTTCGATTTGAGGAGATTAATTGCGGAATATTGCGTCTTCCCCTCCCCCTCCCCAAACATTACGGTTAATCTGTGTTTGCACATAATTGTCGTAGTCTCCGAATGGATATGAAGCACGCTCCATAAGACATATGATGACTCACATATGGTGACTCTGCTAGAGTTACTTTATTCGAGACAAGAATACAAGGTTTATGCAGTGCAATAGGAGGTACTGACACCCTTAGGATTGTTGTGAGACAAACTGAATGAATGAATCAAACAACCTTATTCCATCAATGGTCATTGACGGTCGAATACACTAGGGGTGACTTCTCGGAGGGGAGCCTGACAGTAGGCCTTCCATGGGGCCATATGGCTCCGACAGAGCCCGACGACAAGAGGGAGTCAGGAGGCCCGAATAGATCTTAGGAACCATCTTGGTGAGCAAGGAAAGAGATTTCTCATGTAAACTCTAGCCCCTGTGATCAATACAATATAGGACGGGGCTAGGGGTACATAGCAATTCCCATCTATACCCATAATCTATAGTCTTGATAACAAGAAACTCTACCATGAATATAGATTAGAAATAGGGCACGGGATATTACCTCCTTTGGAGGGCCCGAACCTAGGTAACCCACTTGTGTGAACTCTGTTCTGACACTTTCAACCATGTTTGCGAACCTAACGAGGGACCGCCGATTCTACGTATCATCAATAATAGAATCTATAGATGGAGGACATACAAGATGTGCAGATGCGGCCATACGTGCGGGTGTGGAGAGCGTCACGGCGGTTGCTAACCAACGGCACAAGAGATTTGACGAGTAAGGTTACACTTTAGTTATAAGAATAAATCAATCCTAACACCCCCCCCCCCTAATCCTTGCTTGTCCTTGCGACTGGTCATCCTTGGAATCATGACCTTCAGAAACTTCGTGGAAAAAATGAAGGAGGAATATACAATATGCCATGAATAACTCCTTTTAAAAATCCAATGAGATAATAAGGAGAATATGACATATGTTGTCCATACTTGTACTTAAATTGCTTTATTGAAAACCTTACATGAGAAACAGTTAGGTAAAAATCACAAAGGAAAAGAGTACATACTGAAGATCTGATGATCTTAACAGGTTATAACCTAGGAGATTTCTCCCCCTGAATTTTGCAAGTCAGGGAGCTGCCTCATACCAATTCCATTTACATATTTATGTAATAGATAACCAGGCAAGGACTTGGTAAACAAACCAGAGAGAATATGGCATGACTTCGTTTGCAAATACTTATTTCCCTATTCTTTTGCACTTCATAGGGATAAGACAGCTTAGGAGCAATATGCTTTGTAATACTGTTTTTAATACGCTAAGAGCAACTTTAACAGAGTCGTCATGTCAGCAATGAGCGTAATGTATGTCGAGCATGCTTCATATGTATTTGGAGGTTGGTCAAGCGAAACGCAAACTAATAGTTGCCATATCCATATCCCGGCCTCATTAATTTGCTTTTAATAGTTTGCGGTCGTTTGGTCTTTCCCGTGAATGCATCGAAAGAGATATCTTCCCATGCCTAACGAGCACAATATCCTCATCGGGCTTAACGTTAGCTCCCTAAATTGCGACCTTTCTCGACAAGCCGGAGGGTTCAAATTGATCAAATTCCGCACGTCGGTCAGACACATGATCAAAATGTGACAACAATGTGCCCGAGATCAACATTTTTTGTTCCCGTATCACCCATAATACTAATTGAGAGGACATCCCAATTTCGCCAGCCCTTGAGACCAACCAAGGAGAGGCAACGGCATGGCCCTTCCCCGTCTTTTTCTTCGCTCCCTTTGCTAAACTCTTTGCCGGCAGGGTGGACGAGGTGTTGGCATAAGCGGCGACGAGGCTATTAGTTGGCTCCCGTGGAATTGTTTTTTGAAACAAATCATCGACGTGACAAGTGACAAGCACCAAAACCCTAGGGAGACTTGTATGAGATCTCACATTTAGGCGAGATCGTGAGATCAACCATAAAATAAATATTTAGACATTTTGGAAAAATCTAAAATTATTTGACAATATCCATGTGGGGTATGTCTACAACTCTGAAAAATCAGCTCAAAACTCGTTGTACATTTAGAGATTCGGAAAAAGACAAATTTGAATGTGAATATTGACAGCCTTAGGTGAATAGTACTTTGACACGATTCACATCTAATTTTGTTTTTTTTTGTTTCTACTAATGTAAGTTGAATTTGGAGCTGAAACCTTTTGAGGTTGTACACCAAAATTTGATGTGTGTCTAAAAGAAATTGAGAACGTTTGAGCATGTTTTTTTTTCAAAAAAATTGACCTCACACAAAAAAATCAACCTAAAAAAGATCAAGGATTGGCTGCAGAAGTCCATCCGGTGTATGAAACTAGCTTGGCATGCATTTCCTGGAATGGAAAGGAAACAACATAAATGCTTAGGCCAACTCCAGCGCACGGATCCCAAACGGACGTCCGTTTTGGCCTGGATTCTGTCCATTTAGGGCGGGTAATGAGGTCGTGTCCGGACCATTTCTGGGATGTGATGGCCGTGCGCCCAACACGAGGATACATCCTTCGGCCGCATCCTGTCTGCCTCCTTTTTCAAACGTAAATTTTCGAATAAACCACGCCCTAGTTCATGCCAGCAACCCTAGTTCACGCCGGCAACATAGCCTGCCTACACGTCCTTGTCGGCAATAGAGCCAGCGGCCGACAATAAAGCCAGCCAACAAAATGAATCGTTTTGTCGCCGGCAACACAGCCAGCGGCCAGCAACACAACTAGCCTCGAAAATGAATAGGTTTCTCGCCGGCACACAGCCAGTGGCCGGCACCTATGCCAGCCTCCAAAAAGAATGGCCACGGCCGAACAAACCACCTAGTTCAGTTCATTGGCGTCAAACATCTTCTGCCTGGCCTCGAACCAGCTCCTCGTCTTCTCGCTCATCTTGGTCAAGTCCACGCTCATGATCGCTAGGGCCACCTCCTTTGATTTGGTTGCAACATTGATGGCCTCGATGTCGAGCTGCCTCTACATGGCCGTGACATTGGCGGCCTCATGTCGAGCTACCTTTGCCGGGATGCCTCCTCCTCCATGTCGATCTTCCTCTTCTTGGCCGTCTCCTCCATCTCAAGCTTCTTCATTTGAAGATCTAGGTATTGCTTCATTTGCTCGTCCTTACTTTGTCGCCTTTTCTCGTCCCTCATATCCTTTTGAGACATCATGCCGTGCAAAGTCTCATGCAAGGCCATGTATGACGCATCACATATGTCGTCCATCTTGGAGTTGGTCTTGCCCCTGGGCCTCTTCAACACCTCACCATCTCCACCTTCGTCCAACGCGGCCGTCTTTTTGCCTCTCTTCCTTTGAAGTTCACAGTATTAATCTTTGAACTTAGGGCAATTGTTGATGAGTGTCCAACAATGCGTAAGAGTGAATGGCTTATCATTGTGCCGTGCCTTGAATGCTTCCAAAGATTGAAATGCCTACACGATCAACAACAATTAAACATGCAAACATATAGAAGGCCGAAGTCTCATGGCCGTAGCAACGAAAGATAAGAGAACATACCATGTCCCCAATGCCGAGACCACTCACGGGTCGTGCTTCAACGCTCTCAAGTGCGGCACAATACTTGTTGCATTCTTGTTGGATGAACAACCACCTCTTTTGAATCGAGGTGATGCCACGGTTGCTCGCAAATTGGTAGGGCGCAAACAACTTCCTTTCATGGAATGTTTTGTGAACTCTTGTCCAGAAAACAAGTCCCTTTTGTTGCGTACCGGTCCTCGAATCTTGGCCAACCTCCATCCAACTTTGTCAAATCAACTTGTCCTCCTCTTGTGAGTATGATCCCGTACGAATGCTCTTCTTCCTCTTTTGTGCTTTCGCTCTCTGGGTGAGCTCGTCGATGAACAATGGCTCACCCCCAATATCAATGCCTTCCTCTTCTTCATCAACATCACCTTCGCAATAGATGTCATCATCTTCATGCGACGAGTCACCATGGTCGTCGTCAGCATGGTCGTGGGCATCAATGTCTTCATCGACAACTTACTGGCCGCGACCATCCTGACTTTGGGTCTCGTCGGGATCGTAGGCACCACCATGCCCACCCTCGTAGATGACATTCTCCATGAACTGATTGTAGAAGGGGTCGTCGACCGTTGGCGTTGGCGTTGGCATTTCGTCAAACAGGACGCGGGGCGACGACATGGTGCCCGTAGACGGCGGTCGTGCTTGCTTTCTTTGCATCTTGACGGACGGCCGGCCGCTGCTGCTGGACCCCGGCATGACGTTGAGGTCGATGACGGCCGAGGGGCGCGGGGTGGACGGCGCGATCACGCCAACGTTCGGCGACCCGAGAAACGGGTCTGGCCTTCGTGCCTTGGCGGAAAAAAAACTGGGCGACAAAGGCGTGGTCCGCGACGTAGGCGAGGGGCAGTGTGGAGGCCTGGCGACCAACGAGCCTGTGCTCGCCGGGCCGACGGGCGCTGCCGAGAAACCCGCCGGATGGCAAATCCCAAGCATGAGGAGGGCATGCGCTTTGTTGACGATGTCCTCCTTCTCGTCCACGTCGACCTTGCGCCGCGTGGCCTGCAACGCATCGCGCTCAGCGGCGAACTTGGCCGCGTCGTTCTTGCCCTTGGCCGCCGCCCTCCGGTTCCTCCTCTTGGCCGATTCCGCGTCCAGCTTTGTGAGCTCCGCCGGCATGAGTTCCGACCGCGGCTTCATCGGACCCTTGGCCGTCGCCTTCTTCTTCACCTTTTCGAGCAGGTCGACGGTCTAGCCGTCAGAATTCAGCGGGGCATCGGCCACGGACGGAAGGGTAGTGGGCGGGATGTGGGAGGGTTTGGGAGGAAATGGCGCGAAATGGGGCGCCGGGGTGGTGCTTTGTGCCACCGACGGACGGGCCAGAGGAAGACAAGTGCGAGCGTCCCGCTCGTCCGCGCGATGTCCGTTTCACTTCAAAAGCGACCCAAAACTTGGACCGTGGATAAGTCGAAAGCAGACATAAAACAGACAAAAGTCCGTTTGCACCTGCGCGCTGGGTCGTGTGATTTATCCGTTTGTCCCAAACAAATGCATCCGGACAGGTCTGAAGATGGGTGCCTGCAAAGTGCAAACTAGGCAGTGTGACCTCTCGCGTGCGTGCGTTGGCATGCTACCAGCCCGGTTTTTAATGGCGTTCCCATGTTCGCCGCTGACCCGGACCATACCTGCACTGCACAGCGCACCGTGCGTTCTGCACATGCGCGGTGTGTCCCGTCGCGGTTCATTGGTAAACAAACGGAAACGATCCACGATATGTGCTCCAAGCCTCCAATCATGCGCAAACAGCCAACGGTGAGCCGATCAGGGGTGCGCGGTCGCCACCCTGGAGCACGCCGGTTCCAACGCAGCTTTTGGAAGAAGAAGAAAAACTAACCAGTTGCCAGCTTAAAAACCCACGCACGCGCACCCTCCTCCTTCTTAAAACCCCGCCCATCTCCTCTCCGCGACACGACCAAGCGGACGCCCCGAGGGAGCCCGCCCAGAGCCAGACAAACCAGCCCATACACAAGAGCCGGGACAGGAAGATAGCCCATCGACGGCCATGGCGATGGGCGCCGAGGCCGGCGGCGGCGGCGCGCGGCGGCGCGGGTGCGCGTGCGCCAAGGCGGACTTCTTCCCGGAGGAGTCGTTCTCGAGCTGGGCGGCGTACGGGCGCGCGCTGCGGAGCACGGGGCCGCGGCTGGCGGACCGCCTCACGTCGCGCTCCCTGGAGGCCACGGAGCTGCACGAGGTGCGCGCGCGGAGCGGCGCCGACATGAAGCGCGACCTCACCTGGTGGGACCTGGCCTGGTTCGGCGTGGGCGCCGTCATCGGCGCCGGCATCTTCGTGCTCACGGGGCAGGAGGCCAAGGAGGTGGCCGGCCCCGCCGTCGTCGTCTCCTACGTCGTCTCCGGCGTCTCCGCCATGCTCTCCGTCTTCTGCTACACCGAGTTCGCCGTCGAGATACCCGTCGCAGGTACGTGCCACGTGCACACAACACATACGCATGCGTACCTAGGTGCTATATATCGGCCCGACGCGCATGATCTGGTTTAAGTTCGCAAGAGAAACACACAGGCATGATCCGCGGTTCAGGATTTCTCCCGCCGTCGCCGTCTGACGATTAATCAAGATGCTTTTCATTTCTCTTTGGTTGATTTGGTTAATGGAGAAACTTACTAAGTACTCCTTTCGATCCAAATTAATTGTCGCGGCTTTCGTACAACGTTAGAGGGAGTAGTTTTTGTAGTGAATTTGATGGATAAGAAGGCACGTTACAAATTGGAAAGATTCTCTGTCACTGCTAAAGAAGTCCAAACATGAAGCAGGCCCTTAAATTAGAAATACAGTTATAACAATTACACTTGTAGAGATTCTGAGCTATTTTGGCAATTTCCCGTCTAATTGCCAAATGAACCAGCGAAGGATGAGTATGCTTGATCTATAATCTTCACAGGGGGGACAAGATATCGGTTGAATTTACCATATGGACCGGCCTCTCGCTCACTTCGAATCTGGCCAACACTTACAACGTGACAGGATTTATACTTGTTCAGTTTTCCAGGGGACAAGTCAAAGCCCAGAGCAAGTGTGTGGCATTCTTTTCCACACTGATGCGATGCTATCCAGTCCAAGTGATGACTTGAGTTGAGACCGGCTCACATGGATCCTTGACCTCGCACGCCTTAATAAGTTTCTTTTTCTTTTTCTTTTCCTTTCAAAATGAACGGTGTTTTAAAAATAATATCGTTCGTCAATTCTCCTTGGACGTTGGGTGATAGATAGTTCACACTTCACCTCACCAAACTAGTCTCAAGTGACAAGTCCAGTACTACTGTTGATTTGGTCAAATACTCTGCTTTCTGAGAATTCTCCTCCTTTGACCGAATGCTAACAGTGTAAGTATAGTGACAGGGATGAGATGGGCGTCCGGTTTTTTCTTCTTCTTATTATTTTATAAGAACCGTCAATTGAGTTCTACAGCACGTTACGTTATACTCCCTCCGTCCGGAAATACTTGTCGGAGGAATGGATGCATATAGACATATCTTAGTTCTAGAGACATTTATTTTTATCCATTTCTTCGATAAGTATTTTCGGACGGAGGGAGTACTAATAACTTCAGCAAGACATAGTTCAAGCGGAAAAAAACTACAGTTGGTCTAATTCACATCTAGATATTTTTTAATGATGTCACATCTAACCTTCCATATATATAGTGCAATATAAAAAAAACTAGGACAAAAAAATAGACCACGAACAAAGTGAACATCAGTTTATGTCATATCTAGATGTGTCATAGACAGATCCAATAGCATGAACTTACTTGTACATAAATGTTTTAACCAACTTTATGTTTGTGCTAGTACTTTGTCAACTAGCCAAATTGACGAATTATTCAGTTCCAGTATACCAGATTTTCCAGGAAATTCTAGCGTGCCATGTGAAGATAGAAACAGAGCGTAGTAAGGGCAATGCTACATCCACGCAATGGTTTACCTAAAGTTACGAACTAATCTAACGTGGGACTATTTGATCGGATTAAAGGAGGGGGCTAGGCCCACCCCACCTGAAAATCGGGGGAGGGTTCGGGGGCATGTTTAAATTAGTTGGAGTTTTGGTAGCAGCTACAGTCCTTCATAGGTTTAGGATTTGGGTCTGTTTAGAACACATCTAGATGTGACATAGTTATGTCACAATTAACCTGATGTCCACTAGGTTTATGGTTTTTTTTTCAGTTTTTTTGCTTTATTGTTGTGTATTTGTGAGAGCTTAGATGTGATATTCTTAAAAAACGTCTAGATGTGAATTAGGCAAACTATTAGGATTTTCGAGGTAGCAACCATATAAGTGTTGGCATTTCATCAGCAGAAAAATAAAATAAAATAAGCGCTCGACAAAATTCTTGCGAAGGATCGGCTTCGATCAATCCCTGACGGCTGACGAAGAAGGTTGATAAAAAGAATGGCTGCATTGCAGGCGGTTCGTTCGCGTACCTCCGGGTGGAGCTGGGCGACTTCATGGCGTTCGTGGCGGCGGGCAACATCCTCCTCGAGTACTGCATCGGCGGCGCGGCGGTGGCGCGCGCCTGGACCTCCTACTTCGCCACGCTGCTCAACCACCAGCCCGGCGACTTCCGCATCCACGCCCCCGCCCTCTCCCCCCACTACTCCGAGCTCGACCCCATCGCCGTCGTGGTCATCACGCTCATCTGCGCCCTCGCCGTCCTCAGCACCAAGGGCTCCTCTCGCTTCAACTACCTCCTCTCCATCCTCCACCTCGCCGTCATCGCCTTCATCATCGTCGCCGGCCTCACCAAGGCCGACACGTCCAACATGCGCGACTTCACGCCCTTCGGCACCCGCGGCATCTTCGCCGCCTCAGCCGTCCTCTTCTTCGCCTACATCGGCTTCGACGCCGTCAGCACCATGGCCGAGGAGACCAGGAACCCCGCCCGCGACATCCCCATCGGCCTCGTGGGGTCCATGGCCGTCACCACCGCGCTGTACTGCGTGCTCGCCGTCACGCTGTGCCTCATGCAGCCCTACGGCGCCATCGACAAGGACGCGCCCTTCTCCGTCGCCTTCGCCGACCGGGGCATGGACTGGGCCAAGTACGTCGTCGCCTTCGGCGCGCTCAAGGGGATGACCACCGTGCTGCTCGTCAGCGCCGTCGGCCAGGCGCGCTACCTCACGCACATCGCCCGCACGCACATGATGCCGCCCTGGCTCGCGCAGGTGCACCCCAGGACCGGCACGCCCGTCAACGCCACCGTCGTCATGCTCCTCGCCACCGCCGCCATCGCCTTCTTCACCGACCTCGGCATCCTCGCCAACCTCCTCTCCATCTCCACGCTCTTCATCTTCATGCTCGTCGCCGTCGCGCTGCTCGTCCGCCGCTACTACGTCACCGGCGAGACCACCGCCGCCGACCGCAACAAGCTCGTGGCCTGCATCGCCGCCATCCTGGCCACGTCCGTGGCGACGGCCACGTGCTGGGGCCTGAACGTGGACGGGTGGGTGCCGTACGCGGTGACGGTGCCGGCGTGGCTGGCGTCGACGGTGTGCCTGTGGGCGCTGGTGCCGCAGGCGAGGACGCCCAAGCTGTGGGGGGCGCCGCTGGTGCCGTGGCTGCCGTCGGCGTCCATCGCCATCAACATCTTCCTGCTGGGCTCCATCGACGCCAAGTCGTTCGAGAGGTTCGGGATATGGAGCGCCGCGCTGCTCGTCTACTACCTCTTCGTCGGCCTGCACGCCTCCTACGACGAGGCCAAGGCGATCGCCGCGGAGGCCCGCGCCGGCAAGGTGGAGGACGGGGACGCTGGGCAGATGGCGCCGCCGACCAACGGCAAGTGATACTAGATATCATCAGCGCGCGGTTCGTCGCCCCATACATAAGACGTGAAATTGTGAATCATAGTGGGATTGTATAGTAGAGTGTGTCAGTATGATATGCACATGCACCATCGACCAGAACCTACTCGAGTACCCGTGGAATTGCAACCGGGTGACAAGTTTATGTTAGGATGACAAGGTAAATCTCCTAAAATTTGCTAGTGTTGCGTCTGAGCTTAAAGTTTTAAAATTTGTATTCAACTTCAAGTGTGAAAGTGTAGGCTGTATTGGCATCCATGGCAATCAGTGCTCACTCAGAACATCTCTAGCAGATCTCCTATCTCTTCTTCCTATTCCATTTCCCTAATTTTCTTTTTAGGAGAATCACTGTTGCTCATCTAGCAAAACCTCTATCCTAAAAAAATTATTTTGTCTAATCTTCAATACATTTTCAAACTTACATAAAATATATTAATTAAAAACTTGACACGGTTCGTCGTCGTTGACCGCACACGGCGGTTCCTTGGCGTCCTCCATCCCCCATAGCGGTTCTTCTGCAGCGCCGATAAGTTGGAGATGGGCTGTAGCGATGATTGCCAATCGTCCACCACCTTTTGCGACAGCTCCTCGTCACCCTCCGTCTCATGTGGCTCCTCCTCAACACCCAGCCACAGTCGCAGCGACAGGTCGTGCGGGCATGGATGCGCGATAGAGAAGGGGAAGGGGGGAGGTGTGTCTCGTTGCCGACAGTCCGTCGGGCAGGAGAAGCGGCTCTCGGCCACAGTGAGGGCGTAGGTGCGCTAGTGGTAGCAACGTAACAGAGATCGCGTCAGCAAGTGGGAGGAGGAATAGAGTGAGAGAAAGAGAAGCACTGTCAAACCTAGCCAAATGGGTCAGTCTTAGCATGCTGCCCATGTGGGCCTTTTGCGACATGTTTATAATCGGGTCCTGCCTCTGCTTTTGAGGCTGGGCACGGGTACCCACACAACACGCCATGTTTAATGGGCCGCCATACCGGCCCGTGTAAGAAGGGGTCGTACCTGGGGCGGGAGGGTAGCACGCGTGCTGGCCCAACATGGGCCGTGTACTTTGCGTGCCTGGGTGGGTCGTGTCATGCCTGGCACGACTTATGTACTTGGTGTGTCTAGGTGGGTCGTGCCATGCCTAGCCCATAAAACCTATTTGACCACATTTAAGCGTTGTTGGGTATGGACAAAGCTCTCCACTCTTATAGGAGAGTAGGTAGTGCGGGAGTATTCGCACATAAATCACAGTAGAGCGAATGGCTTGACCCTATGGTGCATTGCCACACGATTCGTGCACTCAATCAAACGGCCCATGGGTCGTTTGCTCGGAAAACATTGTCACCTGACGTTAGTGGTTTAGCATTTAGGATTACGTTACATTGGATATGTCCATAAAATATGGACGCAAATATCCGATGATCGATCGTCGGGGAGGGAGGCTCCAACGACTGAATTTGTCGCTCGGACGAGCTGCTCCCAGGAACAAATCGGTCCCCATCGATCGTTCGCCAGGGGACGGGCCAGGGCGAACCCCCATTGGCCCATAGGCCCAGTTTACTGTTTTTTTATTTAAATGTAGTGGGTGAAAAAACATATTTTCTTGTAAAAACAGAGAAAAAAATGCCATGTACCTAAAAGAAAGCATCTCTTTAAAAAATGCTATCTCTTAATAAAAAAGCCACCTCTCTAAATATAAAATGCCATCTCTTAATATAAAAATGCCACCTCTTTAAATTAAAAATGTCATGTCTTTAAAAAAACGACATCTCTTAATATAACAATGACACCTCTTTAAATAAGCAATACCTTATAAAAATGCCATCTCTTAATATAAAAATGTCACCTCTTTAAATTAAAAATGCCATCTCTTAATATAAAAATGCCATCTCTTTAAAAGAACGACATCTCTTAATATAAAAATGACACCTCTTTAAATAAGAAATGTCATCTCTATAAATGAAAAATGCCATCTCTTAATATAAAACTTACACCTCTTTGAATTAAAAATGCCATCTCTTAATATAAAAAATGCCATCTCTTTTAAAAAAATGACATCTCTTAATATAAAAATGACACCTCTTTAAAATAATGCCATCTCTTAATATAAAAATGCCATCTCTTTTAATCGAAAATGCCATCTCTTATTACAAAGATGTCATTTCTTTAAATGAAAATGCCACCTCTTAATATAAAAAAGACACCTCTTTTAATGAAAAATGCCATCTCTTAATATAAAAATGCCATCTTTTTAAATAAAAAATGCCATTTCTTAATATAAAAATGACACCTCTTTAAATAAAAAAAATGTCATCTCTTTAAATAAAAATATGGCACCTCTCTAAATAAAAAAATGCTATCTTCTAATATAAAAGTGTCATCTCTTTAAACAAAAAATGAGATCTCTTTAAATGAAATATGCCAGCTCTTAATATAAAAAGACCATGTCCTTAAATAAAATGTTATCTTTTAATATAAAAATTCCATCTCTTAATAATTGAAAATTCCATCTCTTAATTAAAAAATGCTATATCTTAATAAAATAAAAATGCTCTCTTAATAATTTTAAATGCCATCTCTTAATTTAAAAATTCCACCTATTTAATAAAATAAAAACGACATCTCTTAAAACAAAACTGGGTATCTGTTTAATAGAAAAAACACCATCTCTTAAAAAAATATAAAAATGCCAACTGAAATACTTCAAGGAAATATATTCGAACACAATTCTCCGATGAGGGGGACTGCGCCGCTAGCCAGTGTGGTGGCGAGGATTGTTTTGAATAAGTGAAATGTTCGCTGCCTTTTGTCTTACATCGACCTAGTTTCAAATCTGACGTGGCAGCGGCCTGGCGCCATGATTCGTGCAACGGTGGAAAAGGGGCTCGCTGCATGCCTGGGTACGGTACGGATGGAGAGGAAAACAGGAGGAAGGTGCAGATACGGGGAGCATCGCTGGTTTCGATACACGCTATTCCCGGCGGACAGCTGCCAGATGCGGTTCGGTCGGAGCACGTGGAATGGAAAATGGAAGTCCCTATCTACACCGCCACCGCCGCCGCCACCGCCGGCCAGCCTCCGTCTCCCTACATATTGCCGTTGTCTCACACTAGCAGTAGCACACACATCCATTCATATCGATCGGATAATTAGCTCCCCTCGACTGACAACCACGTGCAGTAGCTACCAAACCACCACCAGTTGCAGTCGGTGCTTTGTTTACAGGGGAGCGGCGGGCAAACAGCCGGACAACACCAAACATTCAAGCAGCAGCAGGCATACCTCAGACCTTCTTGTTGGAGGCCGGCCGGAGGTGAGAGTGTTCTCCATGATTTTGTAGCAATGATTTTTGCCGTTTCTTCTTCTTGTTCAGCACCGATGGTTGGCATCTGAAGCAATGGCTTGATTTTGGCCTTGTTTCTTCCAGTTCGTGTCAAGGTAGGTCCAGGCTACTAGAACAATGGGGGTCATGTTCTCCTGCCCCGCCGATGACTATGACCCCATGGAGGAAGGCATCCTCGCGCCGGCCGACGGCGGCGAGCCGACGATGCTCAGGGCCTTGGGCTCCGGTAAGCTGCTCATACAGGGGTCGCTCAGCTTCAAGAGGGAGCGGCAGCTGGACGACAGCCCGGGCTCTCTCCAGCTGGAGACCGAGATCTCCATCAGGACAGCCGGCGCCGGCGCCGAGGCCGAGGCGCCGCCGCCGCTTGCGCCGAGGGAGCTTGCCAGGCTGAGCGCGGGGGCGGAGAGCCCGAGGCACGATGCTGCGGCGCTCAGGCTGCAGAAGGTGTACAAGAGCTTCCGCACGCGGCGGCAGCTGGCCGACTGCGCCGTGCTGGTGGAGCAGAGCTGGTGGAAGCTGCTGGACTTCGCGCTCCTCAACCGCAGCTCCGTCTCCTTCTTCGACATCGAGAAGCAGGAGACGGCCGTGTCCAAGTGGTCCAGGGCCAGATCCCGAGCTGCCAAGGTAGGACAACAAATTTCGCATCTGAATTTGTTCCCAAACAAATCTGGTCTGAAATCGGCAAAACTGGGCTGAATATCTTGTCAAATTTGGGCGCGTTTTTCTCTTCTTCAGGTTGGAAAGGGACTGTCCAAGGATGACAAGGCGCAGAAACTCGCATTGCAGCATTGGCTCGAAGCGGTGAGTGTCTCGTCATTTTTTCCATCTTCTTACTGATGTACGTAGTACTATGTTTTATTTACCACGCCATGAGCTGATATTGGTACTCAAATCAAATTGTTAATGGAGATTGACCCGCGCCACCGCTACGGCCACAACCTGCACTACTACTATGATTGCTGGCTCCACAGTGAAAGCAACCAGCCTTTCTTCTACTGGTAAGTTAATTAGCTCACTCTAGTCACTAGCCACATTTCTGAATTGTTCATCCAACGAACAGAAGAATGTGAACTTATGGTCCTTGTCATCGCTAAAAATCCAGGCTTGATGTTGGAGAAGGCAAGGAGATCAATCTTGAAGGCAAGTGCTCCCGATCCAAGCTTCTCAGCCAGTGCATCAAGTACCTCGGTCCGGTAAGTAGTGTTTCCCAATCATAGACTGAGCAGGACTGAGTAGGAGTTGTAGCAACGCATATATGGTGGCTGACAGAATGTATTGAAACTGTGCAGAAGGAAAGAGAGGACTATGAAGTCGTGATTGAGGACAGCAAGTTGTTGTACAAGAAGAGCCGGCAAATAATCGACACGTCCTTCGGCCCGAGAGACGCAAAGTGGATCTTTGTTCTTAGCACATCTAAGAGCTTGTACGTTGGTCAGGTAAATATGCAGTTATGCGCATGCCATCGTATAGGGAGGGCAGCCCTAACATAATCAACTGTAGAAATACCAGTTCAGTGTGTGATATGAATCTTGCCATTGTGAATTGCAGAAGAAGAAAGGTAAATTTCAGCATTCTAGCTTTCTTGCTGGGGGAGCTACCTCTGCTGCTGGGAGACTGGTTGCTGAAAATGGAACCCTGAAGGTAAGCAATTCCTATCTGCAAACTGCTCTTATATTACATCCAGTTTTGTCAGGCAACATGCTGACACCATCTGAACTTTATTGTTGGCAGGCTATTTGGCCTCACAGCGGTCACTACCGCCCCACAGAGGAGAACTTCCAGGAGTTCAAAAGCTTCCTCATGGACAACTTGGTTGATCTCACTGATGTTAAGGTAAGCATCCTACGATACGATTCAGACAAAAATTACACGACATTTCCGGCCGTGTCGTGTCATTGTGTCAATAATACATTGTAGCACTGTGGTCTTACTACATGTTTCAAATTGCTGCAGATGAGCCCAGCAGAGGAGGACGAGGAATTCTGGGGCAGCCTCAAGAGGATCTCGTCGGAGAACGACAAGTCTGAAGATGGCCCTGCTGCAGTTGAAGAAACTGGCTCTCTTCAGACAACTCAAGCTATTCAAACAACATCTACGGAGACAGAGAAACGGGAGGAACCAGTGGTGGCGCGCGAGAAGATCCTTCAGAGGATCAACTCCAAGAAGGACATGAAGTCGTACCAGCTCGGCAAGCAGTTGTCCTTCAAGTGGACGACCGGGGCAGGCCCTCGGATCGGGTGCGTGCGCGACTACCCTTCGGAGCTCCAAGCGCACGCGCTAGAGCAGATGAACCTGTCGCCGCGGTGCGCCGCCGCCGCCAGGTCTGCGTCCACCCGGTTTGCCTCGCCGCTGAGGCGGAGCTTCAACAGCATTGTGACGAAGGGGGGCGAGAATGAGACGTCCACGCCGAGAGGAGCGTTCCGGTCGCCTCTGCGGCATGGACTAGCTGCAGATGAGAGGTGAAATGAGCACACTTGCAGTTGCAGCTGCCTGAAGGAGAGCGTCCCCAATCAACTGGAAATGGTACTGAAATGCATGCAGATGTGTGCGACAGGAAAAATAAAGTACAGTAATACTACCTCTGCACACTAATATAAGACGTTTTTGCAGTCAATTTGAACTGCAAAAACGTCCTACATTAGTTCACAGAGGGAGTAACATACTGCCTGCGTAGATGTAGGAACTGTAGTGTAGTCCGGATGATATGCATATACGTTGTTTAGTTGACGTATATTACAGCTGCTTTAAATAGATAAGGACACCTATGTAAAGATTCTTTCATTCATTGATGAGAGCAGTGACTCGATGAAAAATTAAGCACACGCTTTCCCCTCATGTTCTAGTGGCGCTTCAAAATTGTGATGGATTATTATTTTTGCCAAATTGTTGCCCTTAAAGGGGATAAATTTTATTCAGCTAACATGCCAAACAGTGTGCAGAGAGTAGCTTTCCCTAAGGTAAAGAAATGGCTTCAAAGGCCATTCTGATATTACATCTGCAAGCTTTGCTGCATAGGAAAGAGCAGCTAGTGGAAGATCTACATAAGAAAGTCTTCTTTGGCCAGAGAATGAGCAAGGAGATTTTGGGTCCTTGTAGGAGTTGAGGCAAGAAGCAAAGTTGAAGAAATCGGCAAGTATATGCTTGATCCTCCAATGCCCTGGGTTGGGGAGTAAGTTTCTATTTCTTCCTTCCACAGCATTGACCTTTCTGAAAGAAACAGAGCTCCATCCCAATGCCATGACAGCCGAACCACCAAGAAGTAAACCCATGGCTTCTACTTGCAAAACTGAAAACACATTCGAGGTCGCCGCTTGAATGAAAACAGAATGTCTAGAAAATGCATTTTCGAGGAACACTCCAAAGGAAGCTTTATTCCGTGCGGTAGAAGGATTAAAGGTTGCGACAACGTATGCCGAGGTACCTGCTGGTGGTAAGGTGCATGGGGATTTCTTAGAAGAACTTAAAGTTGGGGTCCTGATATGTTCTTCTGTAGCCTCTTTTAAACCTGCATTTAGCATTGCTTTTGTAGCGAACACAACCCGCAAAGGGGTCCAAGATTTTTTCTTGAATCAAACCTCATTTGTAGCTTTCCAAACATTCCATAGAAGAGTGAATACACTAGCCAGATTTACTCTGAATGTTGTGCAGGCAAGATAAGGTGAATGATAGACGAAGGATATAAAGCCATACAGGTTAGGATCCAAAGCATCAGTTTTGAGACCATAAGAAAACTAAACAGATCTCGCAAATTTACAATGAAAAAACATATGCCAATCAGTTTCAATTTTTCCATAGCCACAGCATTCTTTCTTAGTATGGTTGGAACATCTTGAAGCCCTAAAACCAGAAGCCATAGCCCTTCTAATGAGTCTCCGAGCAAAAGTTTTTACTATAGGAGCAATGGAGTTTTTTTTTTCCAAACCTGATTGAGGGTGGCTATTTCCTGATCCGTGACTGTTGAACTTCGTCCTGGAGATGAAGATTGGACATCCTTCAAGAAGGTTTTATATGAGCTATTGGTAGAACAATCTGCACTAGGTGTGTGAGTCTAGCATATAGTATCATTGAAATTAGCATTGATAATTGGAACGTTCGAAATATCTTATCTACATCCCAAATTTTGGAATTGGGCTGCCAAACATCCTTAATAACACAAGGACAAAGGTCTCTCCAAGTCAAGTTTTAAATGATCATGAATATTCTTCCAATCCTTGCACCAAGGATTAGTACATGCGCAAGAATTGTGTAACATCTCAGAGAAAAAGCCCCTTTTAATTATTTGCACATGTTAATTACCTTATTATTTTTACATCACCATGCTATCGTACCATTGCATTGATTTCCCGAACATTTGTTCTCAAAATTTCAAATATTTTTTATTTCCAAAATTGTGAGCATTTTTTGAATAAGCAAATATTTATTTATAAAATCACGAACATTTTTTGAATCCACAAACATTTTCTGATTCTTTAAACATTTTATTTGAAAATTCGCATTTTGTTTCTAATTCTCGCAACTTTTCTCATGTCCCAAATTATTTAAAATAGAAAAAAGCGAAAACAGAAAAGAAAAAAGAAAAAAGAAAAAATAATATTTAAAATTAGGCTGCTCGGACATTGGCCGCCCAAACGGGCGCGCTGGGTCTTCTACTGCATGGGCCACCCCAGGCGGGGGATTCCCCTGTGTGAAACATTTTTTTTATCACTTATAGGTCGCATTGGTGGGAAATATTTTGTAATTGTGATGGCAATTTTCGTAGCATCGGCAAGAAGCAATAGCCCCTTTGTTATTAAGTATAGATATGGTCGTCCGACCTTTTCTTTTTTTCCTTCTTCTCTTTTGCCTTTTCTATTATGTCATTTTTCTTATGTCCTATTTCCCCCCTGGTGTTTTGTTTTTTCTTTTCCATTTTTCCTTTTGTATTTTAAATTATTTTTATATTATTCCATTCTTTCTTTTTTATCAATTAAAAAAATATATATAATGTATCTAAAAATGTTTGTTGTGTATTTAAAAACTGGCTCATCACATCTTTTTAAATATTGCCCTATGCGTATTCAAAAAATATTAACTTTTTTGGAAAAAAATGATTGTCATGTATTCATTCAGTATTTCGAAAAAGTTCATGAAATGTTCATTTTTTAACTTTTTAAAATGGCTTGAACATTTTTTTCATAGGTTTTAAAGCACACGATAAAAACTTCTTAATACATGGTGAACATTGTTTTGAACAACATAACATTTTTGAAACGTGAAGTTTATCTATTGCGTGAGCATTTTATTTAAAGTACATGAACATTTCTTCTGAACTTAGTGTACAGTTTACTTAAAGTACATGAACATTTGTTTGAGCAACTTGAACATTTTCGACAGTACCTCAATGATTTCATTAATAGCACGAACATTTTATTTAAGGTACGTGAAATGTTTTGCCAAACAGATTCAACATTTTTTTAAACAAAGTGTTTTTTTCATTTAAAGTACATGAACAAACTCCTGCAAACACGCACACGTTTGATGTGCCTTTTTTTGCTATCAACGAATAAAGGAAAAAATGATGAGCTGTAGTGTAGGCCGAGGCCTGTTTTTTTTTAGCATAGCACCAGACTTTATTAATCAATGATACAGAGTTTTACAAAGTCTGGAGGCTGCAGAAACCATACTGGAGCAAAATCAAGAGAGAATCTTGTTAAATTATGGGCATCCCCATTAGATTATCTACTCTCAAACATGAAATCAACTTTGCTGAAAGAAAGTTTCAAATCTCTAACTTCTCTTATGATCATACCATTCTCACCAAGAGACCCATCCAAGATACTTTGGACCACACCGGTACGGTACGAAGCAATTGTCATTGACTTCAAGTCTACAGGTTTGGCCAAACAAATCGCATCCCTGTATGCTAGGTGGCTGAGATGACGAGGGCTGGCGCACCCAAAAGTTGTCCCTCCTCAGAGCGGAAAATTACAGTTGCTGCACTCTTTTCCCTTTCTTCCGATGGGGCGTCGTCAACATTTCCTTTCGCATCTCCTCTGTTAGGGGGGATCCATACAGCTCCTCGTCTAGGTGACTGAGATGCTCTAGGTGCACTTTTCAGGGCATCCATCTCAAGCTCCTAAATAAATTGGGTGATGAAACCACAGGTCGCAAAGTGTGGCTGAAAATACTCTCATGGATAATATCATTGCACGCCTTCCATATAGCCCACAGTGTAGGCGCTGGACTGTCAAACGCAGAATGTAGCCAATGGGCTGTGAGGGGATATGTACCGCATGTAGCGAGACCAAAGAAGGCGCCCTCCCATCGCTACTATTGGGCCGGTCCAAGTAGCTTTGTGTAGGTTAGTTCGTTTTTCTTCTTTGTTTTTTCATTGTTCAGTTTTTTCATTTAAATCGTATTCTTAAAGATGTTCCAAATACATATATTCTAAAATTTAAATTAACTTTTAAAAATCACCAATTTTAAATGTGCTAAAACGGTGTCAAAAAATTAATATCATAGTTTAGAACTTTGTTTGGGCACTAAAACACATGTTCACATGTTTATAAAAAATGTATGTGACATTAAAAGAATGCTTATACAATGTAAATCAAATTTCATGTGATAAGAAAAAAAAATCATACCTTCCAAAAGAATGTACCTTATATTTTTTAAACACGGGTTTCAAATATATGTTCGTGACATGTACAAAAAATGTTTATAGAATGTACAGGTCATCTAAACATGTTCCAAGGTGTATTTTTTTAACACGTATGCAAAAAGATGTTCAAAACATGAATTTAGAAAAATAATCATCTATTTTTAAAAATGTTCAGTATGTATAAAAGATGTTTCAGATGTTGGCGAAAAATGTGCAGCACGTGTCGAAAAAAGTAGTCATATATTCAGAAAAGATGTTCAAATTATGTATTTGGAAAAAAAATCATGTATTTAAAAAGTATTCCATGAGTGTAAAAAATTCTTCAGATGTACAATGCGTGTTGAAAAAGTAGACATGTATAGAAAACAAAAAAAGCAAAGAAAAAAAATGAGAAAGACATAGAAACAAAAGAATAAGAAGAAATCACATGGAAGGTTCTAACACTTGACTGAGCCTGTCCATAGAACCTTACTAAAAGCGCAAAGAGACCCAAGTATCACCTGCAATTGGGGTCGATAGTGTGCGGCAGGCGCAAAGAGACCAGCGCGGATGGACAAGGCGAACGCCAATGCGCCGTCCCTGCAAGCGGCTATTGTGGAACCGAAATAATGACATTGGTGCACATCGAAAAGAAACAGTTTTGAATGTTTTTTCTGCTGTTTTTTACACTTTTATTTTTATATTTGTTTCTTAAATACTTTTTGATAATATATGGTGAACATTCTCAAATACTCACTTAGAAATTTTCAATTTTTCCTATTTTTTTATAATATGTGTTGAATGTTTTTTGTTTACACACTGAACTTTTTATATACACGATGAATATTTTATAAGTACAGTAAACTTTTTATATGTTAATTGTTTAATACATGATGACCATTTTTATAATGCACGGTGAATTCTGTTGTAAAATATGGCGTAATATTTTCATTATATAAAATATACCCGGTGAACTTTTTCATAATACACGGTGGACATTTCTTAACATTTGTTGATTAGTTTTGTAATACACGGTGAACATTTTGTATAATACACAAAAAAAGAAGGAAAATGAAACAAAAAAGAAACAACAAAACCCGAAAAGGAAAATTGAACCAAACTAGGGAAAACCTAAAAACCAGAACAAAACCACTGAAAAACTAACAAAACAGTGAAAAACGGAAGAAAACAGAGGAGACAAAACCAAAACGTGGAAGAAGAAGAAAACCAACAAAACAGAAACAGTGGGCCGGCCCGCCGGGCTCGCTTTGAAACTCATGGGATTAAAGGACCCGGTTGTCCTTGAAACACTAGTGTGTCGAGAGGCTCTCTCGCTAGCGCTCTACCTCAACATGGCTTATGACTGTAAAGGAGTGGTCGACGACATCAACATGGCATGGGTGGTTTACATGGTACGATAGTGAAAGAGATTATCTCTACTGTAGCTAATTTCGAATCCTGCTCTTTAATTTTTGTTTCGAATCCTGCTCTTTAATTTTTGAAACTAGGAACTCAAATATCAAGGCAGGTAGTCACGCAAAGTTCACTCTAGGTTTGTCTGGGGGGCGCCACATTTTGCTCCTTCAACCCGCCGATTTGAATTGTATCCGTATGAACATTGATCAATAAATGGAGTGAGTTTTGCCTCAAAAAAAGTTCTAAAAAAAGGTGAAGCAGGTTTTTACTGAATTTCTTCTTAGCCCTAAAAAAAGGTGTGCCGTGTGCACGTATCATAGCGTTTGCGCCCCTCTACAGAGGTGCTCACATGTCGTCGGACATCCATGGATTAACAATCCGAGCAACCATTTCCAAGAAGAGAATATTTCTCGGCTTCTCTCCTTTCTTGGGAACAAGACCTCGTACGAGCATATTCCCCTTGCCCACGCTTGCAAGACGACAACACGATCGAAACGCTCGAATTTCTCACAACCGGAACTGGATCCATTCGGCTAAAAAAATATGAAAGCCTTATTTGAACGCAGGAATTTTCAAACTCCATTAACTTCTTTCTCGTGTGCACAATGCAAAACAACTGGCCCTACAATGGCTGCCATGTTTCTTAAACATGTCCTGAGGCTGGAGCTTAATTAATTCAGTATGGGTGTGCCAGTCAGCCTAGGATTCTCATGGAAAGCATGATGGGAGCTCCGTAATCATGACCTCTTCCCAGGATTATCCAGGCATATAAGTACATGGGATTGGGATGGGGCGACCCACACAGAGTTTTCTTAAGCAAGCTGCAGAGGCCCGCGATTGATTATGTGGGGTGTTCGTCAAAGGTGAGACACATGACATTGGCCTGCCATGCCATTGCCACGCAGATGCATGTACCTTTCCCTTACCTCGCAAGTCACTGCAAAGAAAAGCACACGTCACCTACTACCTCGTAATAAACCCATCTAGCTTAACAGTGACCAGTTGTGTTTTATCGTGTGCATTAGGGGGCACCGATCATTCCATGAACACTGCCATGCACACGACGTTTTTTTTAACGATTTAACGATGCTTCACATCCGGCCATTCGATCATAGAATAAAAATGCAGCACATCCATCTGATTGTCAACCGTGGATGGATAAATATTTCTTCCACTATGGTTCCCGGGACTCATTTTTGGGCGGGACAAATGGCAACGAAGAAATATTTCTTCCGCTATGGTTCCTTCTTAATTAAGGATGTCTCGAAAATTAGATTCTGAGAGGATAAGTGGCTATGTAATGCCACTCTCCACGAACAATATACAACTTTATACAATTTTGTGCGTCACAAAAGTGATACTATTGCCAAGGTTTTGGAATCATTTCCATCAAATATGACGTTCAGAAGAGATTTAGTTGGACCTAGACTCCAATCGTGGAACATACTTCTCCATCGGTTAACCACGGTACAATTGTCAAAGGGTTTGATGTCTTTCGTTGGAACCTACATGAGAATGGGCAATTCTCAATGGAGTCTATGTATAGAGTTTTGATCCAGTCTGATGTGCCAGTTGATAATAAGAAGATCTGGAATGAAAATACCTCTCAAAAATAAAATCTTTGCATGGTATCCTCGCCGCGGAGTTCTTCTTACTAAAGATAACCTTATTAAAAGGAATTGGCATGAAAGTACGCAATGTGTATTCTGTCCGCTTGATGAGACAATAAAATATTTGATCTTCCAATGTAAATTAACTTGTTCTATATGTCAGTCATCTAGATAGCTTTTGGCTTGTGTCCTCCTTGTAGTGTTACTAATATATTTGCCAACTTGTTACATGAGGATGATCACAGGTTTAGAACTCTTCTCAGGGTGGGACCGCTTGTCATGATTTAGTCGCTTTGGCTATATAGAAATGATAAGATTTTTAATGACAAAGTACTTCTCTTATGCAGGTTATCTACATATGTACTTGGACACTTCGTTTATGGTCCTCTCTGCAGCGAGTGGAGAATCGAGACCTGTTTACAGAGGTGCGTACACGATTGGAAGCTACGGCGAGGGATACTTTTACCCAACATGGGTGGCAGCATGATTTTAGAATTGGGCCACCTACGGGTTAAGCATTATACAGATATTCAATTTTCTTTGTATTTCGCCTTCTTCATTTATTTTGGCTTGTCGTGAGAATCTTGTTGGCTATGTACATCTTAGTTATGCAGAGCGCAGGTGTGATACCTAAACCTTTTAAATAATAAAGCGCTCCTTTTTGGAAAAATGTTTGATGTTCTTGTGTTTTTCCTCCTTGTTTTTGGTATGTTTTTTTCCTTTGGCTTCGGCTACAAGACTACTTGTTATACCACTTCGTTTCAGGTAAATGAAATCGGCTTCATCCACACACAAAAAAAGGTAAATAAATCGTAGAGGAAACTCTCTTTCTTTAATAAAAAGAAAAAAACGGGTATGTTACTAAGGTGTTGTGCCACACCTACGCATGCCCTCCAACGATGCTAGACTACACCGGTGACCAAAGTTTTCACCACGAGAGCTCGTACGGAAATGTTTCTTGTATAGTTATCAACAATTCCAAACAATAGTTTGGGCACGCAGAAAGGAAAAGGCATATCGTGCTTAAATTGGGCCCTCCCATGAATTATGAGTTAAGCATGCCTGCCTAGGTTGTACTGGGCTAGTTCCAGCGCTACTATAGTAGGCTACATGCATGGCTGGCCAGCATATGCAAGATATCTTTGTATATATCTACAGTACCATTTTTATTTATTTTCCATACATATAAAGATATATAGTTATCATAGTGAGCGCCCTTGGCGTACCGGCACTGCTTAATCATATTCCTGCATGCACAGCACCACCTAGCATGCATGCATGATGCATGTACGAAATCTGTATCTATAGGCTAGCTCAAACTTAACTAATTAGTTGGCATCGTTCGTCAATCATGCGTGTTTTGCATGCAGTTCTGTCCATGCAGTTCTGGCAGTTTCGTCGTCATCGGTGGATCCATTTGATCATCAGAGACCTATGCTCAGACACCGTCACCGATGACGATGAACGTCCACGGCAGCTCCCATACTGCCAGAAACACGAATCACGAGGCGAACACGCACGCAGGTTATGCTTGTGGACTCAGCAATAACGAATTCGTTCCGTTTTTGCACCTATAATAAAAATATCACATCATAGGATTTTTTTCATTGAGTCTAGGCTAATATTTATTTTCCTATGAAATACGAAGGATAGGAAGAATTCCTTCGTAGGAATAAGATTCTATTCCTATAAACCAAAGGCATCTAAAGAAAATTTTCCTATAGAAACTCTATTCTATAAAATTCCTACAAAATTCTTCCAAACCAAAGAAGACATAAGTGGTCAATTGATTGCTAACTTTCCATTTTAACCGTTCGATGAAGATCTAACGTTCAGGGCTTCATCTTCCACCTCATAATAGTATGCATTGTTTCTCTTCTTCCTCCCTCGATCTGTCTCTTCCCAACCGCCCACAGGCCACCACCGCCCGCGTCCGGCGGCGTCCCCTTGCCAGCCTCGCTGTCCCGCCCTCCGCTCAAGCTCCGCCTACCGCCGTGTTGTCGCCGCCCCAACCCTTTAACCCTCACAATGGCCAGCTTTTTTTTCCGACGAACCTGCACCACCCCACACCCTAAGATAGATAATGGGGTTGCCTGCACTCTAAGATAGACCCAGATGGCTTCTCCGGCGAGCTCCTTCCTTCCCTCTGGCTGTTCCTTCCTTGAAGCGAAATTCAACTGACCCAAATTCTAAATTCAGACGGCTTACTTATAGGTATTGTGTTGGTTTGAAGTCAAAATCCAGGGCTGTTAATTCATGCATGGACCGTTCATGCATCTTAAGGTAGATAAAACCGCCGGTGCATGCATGCGTATGTTACCATCTTTTATCCCGTGCAGAGATAGAGATGTGCGAGGACATATGTGTACTACGTACGTGTAGGGCACCGGCACCGGCCCAAAGGTGGCAAGGGCGGTGACATGCGTGCATGGACGTCCACATACATACATTACACGCCGGGCATGCTTTGCTTGCACTGCAATGCCAGCCAGGGCCCCCATGCCCCCCGCCCCCGTATTCTTTGGCCGCGAGCGACGGAGACGACGACGACAAGGCATGGGAAAAGTGACATGAGCACTCATCATGCCATGGCCATGCCACGCCAGGGCACACACACACCACAA
Source organism: Triticum aestivum (assembly GCF_018294505.1). NCBI lineage: Eukaryota > Viridiplantae > Streptophyta > Magnoliopsida > Poales > Poaceae > Triticum > Triticum aestivum. The sequence goes on from NC_057806.1 coordinate 575,544,500, forward strand.
GCACCACCGGTGCACGGCACAAGCCCCAGCCCCAGCATTGACCTATACTGCCATCAGCTGATGAGCTGAAATCCTCTCCGCAGATCCACGGATCATGGGCCAGTAATTGTGCTGCCATGCATGTCTGGTACTCTGGTTGGTGCATGCTTGATCGCAGTGGTTGGACGCCATTCTTGTCCTCGTCCTTTCCCCAGTCAGTGCATGATATCCCCTGCACGAGATAAAAGAAAAGCGCCAGCCTAAGCTATCTATCTCTATAGATGCATGACTTTCTCTCGTACGTGCGTGCTTGCCACGTTCTTGCACAGTTGAGCCTCCAAGCGGTGTCTGCTCTCATCGACGACATGGCCTGCACCATCATGTTATATATATCTACGCCAAAGTAAGGTATCTATACACAAGTAGTAATTACGAGTTTAGTATATGCATTAGCATACATGTATGTGTAAATAATTAGCATGGATGGATCCCTTCATAATGCCAGACTTTGCGCCTTGTAATTATGAGAGATACGTACCTACCTACTAAGTCCTATAGGTAGATAGACATATTCTGGATCTGCATGAGGATGCATGGCTATAGCTAGTCTCATCCATCTTTTCTTTAATTATGAGACGTAACATATATTCTCCGGTGTTGTTGTGGTTAGGTTTTGTCCCGTTCTTGCATGCACCCACACCCACACACACATTGCGTGCGTAAAGTGACGTGACAAGCATACGACTATGTCTTGTACGTGTAGGAGCCGGGGCAGGTATCATTGTTTTGCTCCCAACTTTAAGTCAAAATTCTTGTTGCGAGTATGCATGCATGCATGGGGTATGTATGAAAAGCACAAAAAGGACATGGTGTGCGCCCGCGCATGTCAAACCTCAAAAATACTCCTCAAAAGAAAAGCAACCAAAAGTACTATGCTCTCTCTCTCTCTCTCTCTCTCTCTCTCTCTCTCTCTCTCTCTCCTTTTGAGTGCATAAATAAAGGCAGTGTGACAAGCTTGGGAGCGAAGGGAGAGTGGTGTGGCCAGGCAGGCCAAACACTCTCACTTGTCACCCCAATGCAAGAGAAAATGAAAGACAGGCAGGATGGGGGATGGATTTTATTGGGAAGTGATGGTTGGTGCCTCCTCATGCCAAGAAAGCTGCTAGCTTTTGGGACAAAAGAGAGGGCCATGCCCATATGCATGCTATGCTGGCTACCTAGGCTTTCTCTCTCTCTCTCTCTAGAGAGAGAGAGAGAAGGACTAGAGAGAGAAGGAGAGCACTGAAATGTGTGGCCACTCTGCTGGCTCCACGATCTTGAAAAATCTCTTTTGCAGCGGATTTGAAAGGCTATGTTTGTATTGTACCGCTCCAAGGGGCAGGCAGGAGTGCCTTTTGCTGCTCTTACTTTGATGCCACTACTCAGCGTGTTCCTGCCCTTTTTGTTAGCCTCTAGCAAAAAGCTGGCCACCGAAAAGAAGTTGATAGCGAGTAGGAGTGCCCGTGGAGGACTAGATAGGTTCGTTATCTTAAATTGATTGTGTAATAACGAGTGCGCAAGAAAAAACAATCATAGAGACCTATGAAAATTTGACCTCTCATCTCATGCACTTGTTAGTTAACCACCAAGCTGCTACTACGTCATTTCTCTCCTTGATCACGTACGTGAACACGTAGGGTTTAGTAGTTCTATTTAGATCGACACTGCTACTAAAAAAGAATTCAAAATTACTCTTACAATGTTGCTCCATTTCGAACCTATCAAATGGTGTGGGGAAAACACCATCGTTGCATCCTTGTCACTTTTTTAGTGACCACTCTAATGGGTGGATCGAGCTCCATATTTCCTTAAGAAGAAGAATGTTGGACACTTATTCGAGAAAATAAGCCATGTTCAAGAATTCGTCTGTTTAACCAGTTAACCTGCCGATTAATCCCTGCTCGTAGGGTCACCAACTATCCAATAAACTGATAAATCGTCCGATTAATAGATTAACCTGCTAATTAGCCTATTAATTCTTTACCCGCCAGCCAACCGAATAGTTACCAGTTAACGATTTCCTCAACAATGAAAATAAGACGTGAATGAGCCACGTCGTTCCAATAAAGCGATTAAATTTTGACTTATTGGTAATTTGACAAGGTTCTTTTTTTGCCACAACACCAAGGTATGTCCATGATGCATATTAATCGTGTGTCATTATTTATAAGGGAGAAAGATGGGTGGACTATACAGATATTAGTCTGCACATATAGTCTATAGCCATGAAGAAATAACAGTGTATATCTTTTCTTTTTTCTTTGTTCAGTTAATGAGAGCATTTCTAAACTCTAAACCCTAGGGTTAGAGACAACATGAAGGCTCCTTTTTACCAGGATTAATAATGTAATAGCTGTCCAGAAATGTAAGCTACCGCAGTCGGCCATACTTATATAGTCACCTTTTTGACTGCTAGCAATGAGTGGCTAAGCAATTCAACTGAAATTAAATCACTGAAAGGCTGGTATGGGTGGTCAGGGTCATGAATTAACCTATGCATATCCTGCCCTTGTGTGGGATAATATGATTAACTCCGGATAGCAGTACCAGCTACTACTCCCTCCGTCCCATAATGTAAAAACGTCTTACATTATGGGACAGAGGGAGTACTTGATTTAATGCTTCAGCAAGCTAGCAATACCAACCAACCAACGAATGAACACCTCAGACCAACTCAACGAATGCAAAACCAGTCAGGTTTTTCGACGACAGAGGACCTGCTAATTGATCCAGCGTGCATATTCACATCCTCATAATGTACAGGACAAGCACTGCGCAGCTCCACTCATTCATCCATTGACTCGTCCAGCTGCTAACCTAATGCATAGACCCTGCATCATTGTCAGCTTTGTGCGCCTCCCCGGCCGGCCTGTCCTTCTGAAGCAAGAGCTAGCTAGACGCGAGCAAGAATGCACTTTTCGCTGAGAATTATTTCGTCTGTGATAGTATGCCTGAAGCGAACCCCCCTTCTTCTTCTCTGCGCGCGCGTGGCTTCGTGATGGCGATGCGAGAACTGATCAGCTTGATCAGTCAATAGAAAACTCTTGGAACAGCTCTGCTTTGCATCGCAACAACATCATGGAAATGCCGTCGTCAAGGGTGAAAGATGACATGGGTTGCGAGTCTTTCTTTATCGGGGAGTAACCTGGTCGACATAAATATCACACACTGTTTTGGGATGGCTTAATCATGTGTATACGCTCACTTCTAATGCAAGCTTCAGTTGCTCCCCCTGGCAATTAGGAATTATTGTCAGAAGGACTGAATGTTGTTCATATAAATCCGGTAATATCACTCTCTTTTAACTAATCTTCTGCATTCGGGAACTCCTTTTACCAGGTTACGAGAAATGAAGGCTAGCTAAATCTTGGTCAATGCTGCCAAATTCCAGCAAGACGGTCTTTGGTATACATGTACGTCAAACCAATCGAATGCCGCCTCATTTCAGATTAAGTTGGTGTATCCCTTGTGACGCGCCTTTAAGAAATCTCGCTTTTCCAAGCACATTTTGCGCCGAAAACTTTTTCTCTTCTTTTCTGGGCGGCACAATATGCGATCATGAGCTAAAGCCTGCATTTGTGGGGCTTAGTGGGGAATTAGCAGCCCTACCTTTGGATGCAAGGCACATCGCCGAAACCCAAGGAAAAAAGATGCAAACTTTTTCAATTGCTGGCTCATGCTTTGCCCCCTAACACGGGCCAGTGCATGCTCCGATTATGCATATATTACTAAATGAGCCGATAAAACTAACATATCTCAAATACCCCACTAAGTACAAGTACGGGATCGAAAGTTTTAGAACTTCCGTATCTCTCGCTCCCGCAACAGATCTCGGCTCCCGCGACGCGCCCCGCGAGCGCGTCACGGGAGATTCCCCTCCGCCCTCGCTCACCCCTCCTCCTCGCCGCTGCCGGAGGGCGTCCGCCGGGCAAAGCCCGTGCGGCGCTGGCAGCGGCGGGGACCTCTCCTCCCTCTCCTGGTCGGGGTCTCGGCGGTGCGGGCCGCCGCTCGTGGGGGATCTGGATCCGGCGGGGCCTCCGGCGGCGGAGACGTGCGGATCTGGTAGCTTTGCTGCTGGGAGGAGGCGGTGCGGCCCCGCGGCGGAGGCGGCGGGGGTTTGATCTGGCGCGGCCGATCTGGCCCCCTGGGGGCTGCGGGCGTTGCGGGTGGCGGCGGCCACTGCTGGAGCACTCGGTGCACCGTCTTTGCCGTGCTGGGCGGCGAGTCGGTGGCGGGCTTGGAATTGGCGGCTCGCTTTCCTCCTCTGCTGGCCGGTCTGCGGGCTTGTCCTGCTCGGCTGGTTGGTGGAGCATGGCGTTGCGAGCTCTGGGTCGGGGGAAACCCTTGACCGGCGGTGCCGGTCACGGTGTTGGCGACGCTCGCAGCGCCGTTCTCCCTCTGGTGGGCGACATCGAGACCCTCTCCTCACCTTCAGGATCTCCATCGGGGGCGCCGCACGGCGGTGGGATCGGATCGGCGGCAACGTCACCGGTTCGGCGGAGGGTTCCGTTCCAGCCAACCGCGAAAGGTTCCGGGGGAAACCCTAGATCTGGATTTACCAGATCGGACGATGGCGACGTTTCGACGTCGTTCTCCCTCCTGGGGGCATCGTTTTGGAGCAAGTGTTGACTGGAGGGGACAAGAGGAGGAGCGGCGTGGCATCTGGCACGTCGACATCAGCGGGTCTCAGCGGCATGGAGCGGCGGGGGTCCCGCCGGTGGGCGTGTGATGATGGACGAGCGCAGGATGGCGGCGCTGTCTGGCGTCGTGGGGGCGTCGATGGCAGAGAGGCCTAGCACGGTTCATGCAACAGTACAGCTCTGAAGATGGATTGATGGTACGTGGCTGCGGCGGCCTCATACCCGGCAGGGGGCCTGGTTGAAGAGCACGCCGGACTGGTGGGTGCCCATACCCGGAAGGAGTCCTGGTTGGGACCTCAGGTCTCAGATGTTAGGTTTGGCTGCGAGGTCTGTTTGGTATTAGGCCCAGACCATCAGCGCCCCTTCATCAGTTAGATAGGAGTAGCGACAGAGGTTGCGAAGATGGTGGCTTTGGTCTTACTGTTGTACGACTTTGTAAGGTCTTGTGTTATAATCAATAAAGTGGCCGTGTGCATCGTCCAGATGCAGAGGCCGGGGGTATTCCTCCTTTTCGAAAAAAAAAAAGTACAAGTACTCTCTGTAATGGCATGTGCACTTAAGGCCCGAAAGTTATGTTTTGTTCCGCAGTTCTTGTTGGTATTTGTAGGTCCGGCGCACTTTAACCGGCAATATATAGAGATAGAGATTTATATCATATGTGCGTGCCAGTTGAGCACGTTGGACTTTGAACGTGCAGTGCAATATGTACATATACTATTACACCACCTTTTAAGTGAGATTGATTTCTTTTGTGTGTACAATGGATATATACTGGACAGCATGCGTGTGTAGCTTGTAAGCAAAACATAAAACCAAGATGCTTTTCCTCAGCGAAATTTCAGCCAGAATGTAAAGACCAAAAGGTGGCAACAATTTCTGCAGAAAGGGACCGTTTAGAATTTAGCGGCTCCTCTTCCTCCCCGGCCGGGCCGGCCGGGGTGCATGCATGTGGCCGGCCACGCGTGTTTTGCTCTGGCTCTGGCACGCACGCGTGCCACATGTATAACACTAGAAAGTTTACGTCGCAAAGGGAAAAGGGAAAGGAAGCGAGATGAGCAAAACAGGTTCGCTGAGCAAGTGTGCGTGTCAGTTTCAAAACACATCATGGTTCCATTTCGCAAGTGGACCGGTGAATTGGTAAATGGGGTGACAGTGTGCAGGTAAACGGCGTGCACGGGAAACACAAGATTAGTAGAAAAGGGAGCACCGAGCACAGGTGGCATCAAAAGGGGCCATGATGGTCCAAATCCAAATCAAACAGACATTCCCTCCGTCCCTCTCGGTCAGCTCGCAGTTTGCACCGCGCATTTGCATGTACAGCAAGCAAGCTGGCTGTGCATATGCACGCTGATGGAGGTGCTGGCCCCCGCCTCGGAGTCAACACCACTAGCCGTAGCCAGCCACATCGGCGGCTTGCGCGGTGGCATGGGCATGGGGGGGCCTTGGCGTGCGCTGTGTGCGCCGGGCGGTGTCGGCTGCGGCCGCGGCAAAAGGCTGACGCGGGACGGAGCACGCGCGCCGGCCCCGAGCAGACAGCCAGACACACCCGCAAGAGGGCGCCCAGCTGCAAAGCTTCGCCGCAAAAGGCGGCCGCGCCCGGCCGGCCACGAGACGGCGAGCTTATCGACGGCGACGGTAGTACGCCTTAACGGCCGCCGCTCGCATGCTTGTAAAGCGGATTGATCGAGAAGCGTCACTTCCGTGGACGAGTCTCTACGGTAACCTAACACCTCTGGCTGGACCGGCTGGCATGCACGGTTAATTAAGCATGCCCATCGAATGAACCAAATGAAGCAGTAGTAGTACAATAGGCGCACCCTGCCTCGATCTTTATCTGTTACTAGAACACATGCCTACCTGTGAATCTATCATCTATGACATGTCCATCTCTAGACTACGGCTGTTGAGTATATGCATGGGTTTACTAGCTCAATTTAACTCCTGCAGGTTGCTTTGCAGCTCATGTATATTCATGCATTCAATGGCAGAGGACAGCAGCAATATGGGAGGTAGCACGCATGATGACACATGTCAAAGCACCGCGTGCCAGATCCTGATCTCTCGCCGGCAAAAACATTGAACTCCCGGCAGCAACATTCTGATGTTCAGTTTTCTCCGGCGAACTTGATCCAACTGTCGCAGTGAACCATTCTGAATGTTCGATCTAGTATAAAGGAAAAGAGTATGCATATTCTCATCTAGAACTATGATTGTGCTCTCAACATGCTCCAATTATCAATCGTGTAACCATGTGTACAGTACCAATTGTGTAAGTCAAACAGTAAAAAAATATTGCGAAAATCACTTGAGACCTGTCTGATACCTAGACACAAGGAAACACAATAAGATTGCTTATGCACGACAACGAAACCATACTCTATGAAGTAGGAAGAGCTCCAAGAGCATCTACAGCCGGGCGCCTCAAACCCCCCTCAAACGCCCGGGCGATTTTTCAATTCAGGCGGATGCCTCAAACGAGTCTCAAATGCCCGGGCTGACCGGCACCCCTCATATCCAGTTCAAATATGGGGCGGATATGGGGGCGTCCGGACACGCCCGTCACGTCGGACTGACGAAGAGGTCCCAGCCAAAAACGTCCTGAAACCCAGCTGTCTGAAGCTCGTCTCCCTCGTCGAACCGATGGCGCCGCGTGACGTAGCTCTGACAGGCCGCGTAGTGCCTAGCCCGACTATTTAAGTCGACCGATGGCACCAGAACCCTACCATCCATCCACATTTTCCTCCTTCTGTCCGCCGCCGCCGCCACTTTCCACTCCACCTGTCCGCCTAGTGGCCATAGCCTCACATCGCCGGGTGAGGAGCGAGCCATTTCTGACGCCAGAGCGCCGACTCGAGCTCCTTGAGCATATCCAGGCTAGGCGCAAGCCCGGATCGTCGTGGGGCTACCTCCGGATGCAGTGGATCCAGAGGAGGAAGAGGTGGAGGAGGAGGACGTTGAGGAGGAGGAGGATGTGGGGGACGCTGGCGACAGGGATCTGCAGGCGGAGCAGCAGGCCATCCTCGATTCCCTTCGGTCGAGTCGACGGCAGGAGATGGAGGCGCAGCAGGCCGCGGAAGAGGCAGAGATGCTTGCCTACATGGATGAGCTCGAGCAGGAGGAGGATGAGCCGGGCCCCTCCTACCCGCCCGTCCAGCCGGTGCCCGGCACCGTCATCGTGGACATCTCCGACGACGAAGAGTAACTAGAGTAATACGTAGGATTTTTTTTTTGCATACTTTGTATGGATCTAGAGAATAAAATATGAGAGAGGGGGATGCAAAGTGGCTAATTTGAGACGTGACTGGTCATTGTCTGCGGACGCGCCCGATCGCGTCACGGGCGCTTGAGGGGCCGGATTTGCAAAGTCCGGCTGTAGATGCTTTAATTTAAGCTTCAATAACCGCTCGGCGTGAACGGTTAGTTAGCTATCTTAAAACAAATATTCAACAAGAAGTTAAGTTCAATATTTCAATCCCAATACTATTTGCCCGACAAGTGACAGGCTGTCTATGGTTTGCATTCCTTTCCCTTTCCTTCCCTTGTCCTCACCCCCGTGGGAAGTGATTTTGAAGATGGAATGGCGTCGGTTTTACACACATGACACATGGCATGCTGCGAGCACAAAATTTTGACTAAAATCATGGAAAAACTTCGTTTGTTTTCTTTGAAACTAGATTTTTTAAGAATTTTTTGGCATTTTTCTAATTAGAAAGATAATTAAAACTTATTTTATGAAACTGAAAATTATATTTAAAGCACCTTTGCAAACTAAATTTACAACAAGATAAGTAAGAAATCAAATGGGGAATAGACAAAGGAGTACTAAAAAAAATCGAGCATATGGTAATATTAACAACAAACTAGGAATTTCATGGTTTATGTAGAGATTTTTTAATCGAATTCATTGAAAAACTAATTTTGGATGGTTTAACACTAAGAGAATAAGGTCTTGCACTAAAGTTGAGGAGCAAACTTATGCTCTCTCTTCTCTTTAGAAGGTCAAGGCCGTATGTTAAAATTTCCCAACTCTTACATGACCATCCTTACAAAAGCAGAAAGTAAACATGGGTCCTGGGGGTATATCAACAATGTCTTCATCATGCACTCGTCGTCGTTGCGTTGTGTGCAAAGTTCGATGTGGCTTTTGGATCATCGAAGCTAGGGTAACATTGTGGACGCGACGGCCGGGAAGTCGCCGATTGGAGCCAAAAGAAGCAGCCAACAACAAGGTGTTAGATCGTCGTCTCAAAGAAGAAGATGGTGAAGGGGGCTGGACAACCATCTCAGATCCGGCTGGACAGAATTGGGGAGGCCTTACCTCATTAGCTTCCTTGCAAAGTTAAAGTTGGTCGTGCATAACCAAATGGAGAAGAAGCTTGGAGGCCGAAAACACAAACCTTTGTAGTCCATTTCATCGAATAGCAATGCCCAAGACCATCTTGAGAAAATGTAGACAAAACAGGGCCCAAGATTTGACCATGAACAAAGCTCCGCACACCCTCCACCGACGACAATGAACATCTCTGGAACGAGGACATGATGGAGAAAACTTAGTCATCAATGTTGATTACACAACCGCCTAACAACCGCCGGTCAGACGTCTAGACAAAGCCCTAGACTGAATTAGGGAGACCCAAACATGGCCAACCCCAAACCAGGGTTCCCCCCACCGCGTTGTCGCTAGAAGGCATTCGAAGGTGGGGGAAACCGACTAGTGTGACGAACCTTTCTTTGGAGAGAAAGACTGGAGACGAGAGAGGAGAAACAAATACTCCCTCCAATTCAAATTAATTGGCGCACACTTAGTATAACTCTAAAGTACATTAGTTTACGGTGAAACAATTCAAAGGGCACCTCAAGGAAGCTGAAAAGTGAGGACGTTCATGTTCATCATGCGAGCACAAGAAGCCTCTTCATGCATATTTTCATGAATACCTTTGCATCTTTTCTGGGATAGTGAATTTTCCCAAAAACCTTGGCTCTCTAGTACCCGACAAAAGGAGCGGATTTTCAATCTTTGTTGAAACTATTTTGGCCACTCAGGATCGTAATCAACGGATTGCTATGGGTGTCATTATAATGGGTTGTTGAAATGTGTAGGTGCAAAAAAAGGTGAAATTTTCAAGAATTAAACACCAGAAATCTTTTGAGTCTTGTGGGTCACAAGGCAAAAAGGAAAATTTCAGATTGTCTCAAGAATTGAATTGACACTTATCTCTGAATACAGATTTGCCCTCATCTATTAATTCCAGCCCGAGTTTCTTAATGCTTGCCCAAAACATGAATTCGATAACTATTTATTTTCTTCTTCCCCCTATTTTTCGTGTACATATTGCTTTTTAAATATATTTACATCCATTTCAGTGTCAACTAATTCTACAAGGAGGCAGTATGAAAAATCCAGTAAAACCATTGTGTTATGGCCCTTGGCCAAAATAATAATAATAATAATCTGGTGATAAAATTCCTTCTATGTTGGGACAGGTCAAGCTTTTGGACAGGAATCCTAAAATTTGTTCGAACGGGCCAGACAGGATTTTGTAAAGCGCAAGATTCACATACGGAACACACATTTTGCCTGCACTGATTGACAGGACAGCACTGTCGAGCGCATAGGCGACGACGACGGCATCACGGACAGACAACCGTGGCTAGCTAGCTAGCTAGCTAGGCGGAGCAGCGCGCTCACGTACTCCACTGTGGAATCGTACCAGTCTCTCGCACAGTATATGTGAATAGTTGTGTACACTCTCGTCTAAAAATGCGCCCCCTCTCATGGGCCGATTTTCGTTGTGGTGCTTGTTTTGTAGCGCAGCAACAGGAAGCGATTTTATTCTACTCCTATATAGGAGTACTGTGCGTGGCAGGAGAGATGCTGTTAAACTGTTCGGGCTTTTAACTAGTAGGACATGGTACGTGCCAGAGCAGCCAGCAGAGGCCACAGTATACCGTCTTCCCCTAGGGTTTCGCCTAGGGTACCCAAACTCCTCCGGCGAAACTGCCGGAGTCCACCAATTTTCCTGCCGTCGCCGACCGGAGTCTCTCCGGCGGCGGGCAGTAAACCTATCTGCGGTCTTGACGCACGTGTAACATGGCGGAACCGACAGCGATCCAGGGCGAGGGGAGACAGGGGGAAGAGAAGGAGGAGAGGACAGAGATTGGATCGGGGTCGGCAGCGGACGAGGCGAGGCGCGTTCCTGTCGCAGCAGTGGAGGGAGAGGGGGGGGGGTGAGGTAGCGGAAGAAGTTCTCGGGGAGGAAGTTGAAGAGGATTGGGAAGGCTACGGACCAGAACCAGATCTGGAAGATCAGTTTGCCGGGCTGAAGCTGCATGGCGAGGAAGAGGATGATCTGGATCTCTCGGGAGAGGTTGAAGAGTTGGTCAAGGATGTAAGATGGCTCGGGCTTTTTAGGGTTCATACTACGAAACCCTTTGGCCATGCCGCTCTGTTGAATCAAATGAGAAACGCTTGGGCAGCGGCAAAAGGCGTGACATTTAGCGTCAAGGGACCTAATCTATTTTTAGTCAGTGCCACTGCCTTGGAGATTGGAAGCGTATAATGGATGGGGGGCCATGGCTGTTCCGCAGAGCTCTGGTCATTATCGTCAAGTAGGATGGGTTCACGAATGTAGCAGAGTATAAGCTCAACAAGGTGCCAGTATGGGCGCGGATCAAGGGTTTACCAGATGGTCTTACGGCAAAAAGGAGTTAGCAGAGAAGGAGGCAGCAAAAGTGGGCGGCCCTCCATTCACTCTGAGAGCTAGGGTCTTTCTTGATGTGGAGAAACCGTTGGTTAGGTTTGTCCCCATTACACTGCATGGACTTAAGAGATATCATGTTTTCTATGAAAAGCTCCCCGACTTTTGCTTCTTATGCGGTATTATGGGCCATCTAGCGAAGGAGTGCGGCGATGGAGTGCATGACCCCCGGACGTATGAGTGGGGGGAGTGTCTACTGTGGAACATGGAGCCGCCAGCGGCTAGGCCTTTTGCTGGGGGCCGAGGAACTAGGGGAAGTGTGCGGGGAAGAATGGGAGGAAGAGGAGACCGGGGTGGGAGACGTGGAGGAGGAGGTATGGGAGGGGACTGGCGTGAGGAAGCAGAAGGAAGATCACAGGATGAGAGGGTTGTCACAAGTCAGGACATCAATGGAACAGGAGAACGAAATATCCGCAAGCGCCTAGTTGCGCAAGATGGCACCATCAACGTTAGGGGGGCAAGCCTTGCCTCACCTTATGGGCAAGGTAGTTGATTCTGTTTTGCGAATTGAAGGAGTACCAACAGCGTCAACATCAGAAGCAGCAGCTACTACGCCTGGGAAGGCTCCTATCGTCAAGAGAAGGAGACAGGGAGGGGAAGAGGTGGAAGTTGAAGATCCAATGAATGTGGCGGCCTCCTCTGGGGAGGACCGCCGGTCCCAATGAATGTCCTGTGTTGGAACTGTCGTGGTTTGGGTAATCCCGCGACAGTTCGTGAAGCCCGTGAACTCACGGCTAAATTTACCCCGGCTGTGCTATGTCTTGTTGAAACTCAAATAAGTAAAGAGCATGCTGAAATTTTAGCTCAGTCGTTTGGTTTTGATAGTTCTTTTGCGGTTGGAAGTACGGGGAGGAGCGGAGGCATTGTAATATTCTGGAATGATTCAATAAAGCTAGAAATCATTGGTTACTCGAGGTATCATGTTGATACAACTATTGCTAACTTAGGTCCGGCGCCTTGGAGATTGACTTGCATATATGGCGAGGCCCAAGTAGCGGAATGTTACAAGACATGGGATACGTTGTGCTCCATAGCGGGTAATTCGAGCCTGCCATGGACGGCACTCGGAGATTTTAACGAGGTTTTGATCCAAGCAGAGCACGAGGGGGTCAATCCGCGTGCCCAAGGACAGATGGACTCTTTTCGGGAAGCGTTGGACATATGTGGTCTTGCTGATCTTGGATTCAAGGGAAGGATGTGGACGTTTGAAAAAAGAGTAGCGGGAGGTACGTATACCAGGGTTCGGTTGGACAGAGCTGTAGCTGATCCTGGCTGGAGCGCTATCTTTCCGGATGCAGAGGTGGAAAACATAACCTCGGCTACATCAGATCATGGTCCGATCATCATGACTCTCTCGGAGGCGGTGGAAAGAGGAGCACCTAAAAGTTTCGAGTACGAGCTGATGTGGGAGAGACACCCCGAGCTACCAGCATTTGTTCAGTCCGAGTGGGAGAGATTTAATGCTGGTTCGTCTGTCCAAGAAGTACATACAAAACTCAGAAGTTTGGGAGAAAATTTATCAAGCTGGGATAGGAATACTTTTGGACACGTTAAGGGAGAGATTAAATGTTGAAGAGAGAACTTGAGGTCTTGCAAAGTGTCCCGGGAAGACTACAACCGAGTCATCTGGAGATTAAAGTAACAGACAGGCTGGTTGAGCTGTATCACAGAGAAGAAATTCTTGAGAAGCAGAGGTCAAGGGTGGACTGGCTAACACATGGAGATAAGAACACGAAGTATTTTCAGAGAAGAGCAGCGATGAGACGTAAGAAAAACAGAATATCAATGTTGTTGAAACCTGATGGACAGGTGACTGAAGACGTTGACGAAATCGAGTCCATGACGATGCAGTTCTATAAGGAGTTGTATACATCGGAAGGATGTAATAATATGCATGAAGTACTGGATACGGTACCAGCAAAAGTAACTACAGAAATGAGAGCTCGACTTGATGCTGTCTATTCTGAAGAAGTGAAGAAGGCGTTGTATCAGATGTACCCGACAAAAGCTCCGGGCCCGGGTGGTTTTCCGGCCCACTTTTTTCAGAAACATTGGGCCATTTGCGGAGCAGAGGTGACGGCTGCTGTTCTGAAGATTGTGGAGGGAAAGGAGAGTGCGAAAGGTATCAATCAAACTCTTTTGGTGCTAATTCCAAAGGTAAAAGACCCGACTCTTCTTTCACAGTTTCGCCCGATTAGTTTGTGTAATGTCCTATATAAGATAGCATCAAAGGTCATTGCTAATCGCTTGAAAGAGGTGCTTCCAGAGATTATTTCTACAGAACAATCAGCGTTTGTACCGGGGCGCATGATTACAGACAACATTATTGTTGCCTATGGGTGTTTGCATTTTATGAAGCGTAACCGAGCGGTTAAACACCGACATTGTGCACTCAAGTTGGACATGATGAAGGCTTACGATAGAGTTGAATGGGAGTACTTGAGAGCGATCATGTTAAAGTTGGGCTTCTCTGAGAGATGGGTAAATATTGTCATGCATCTCGTAAGCTCAGTGTCCTTTTCGGTTTTGCTAAATGGCAAGAAGTTGGAAGAATTTAAACCGAGCAGAGGTATTCGACAGGGAGATCCAATCTCCCCTTACCTGTTTTTGTTAGCAGCAGAGGGCCTTTCGTGCCTCTTGAAGAATGTGAATCAGTCATCTCAGATGGGTGGGATACAGGTGACCCCTTCGGCATCACCGGTTAATCACCTTTTGTTTGCAGAGGATAGCCTGCTGTTTTTCAAAGCAAATGGTGGAGGGGCGACAGAGATATCAAACCTGTTGGAAACTTATTGTCAAGCATCAGGTCAGAGAATTAACCCGATGAAATCTACTATATTTTTTAGCAAGGGCTGCCCAGCTAGTGTGAAGGAAGTGGTTAAGACAATTCTGAATGTGCCAAACGAAACTTTAAAGGATAAATATCTAGGGATGCCCACTGATGTAGGAGCATCTAAGTATGGAGCTTTCAAATATTTAAAGGATAGATTGTGGAGTAAAGTAAAAGGGTGGATTGAGAAAACTATCTCTTCAGCAGGGAATGAGGTTCTAGTGAAGTCAATTGCACAGGCAGTGCCGGTCTACTCCATGTCATGTTTTAAACTTCCCAGAGGCTTATGTGAACACCTGAACAAATTGATTCGCCAATTTTGGTGGGGAAGCAAGGAGGGGAAGAGAAAACCCAACTGGGTATCATGGCACACAATGACACAACCAAAGTTCATGGGCGGCCTGGGATTCCGGGATTTTGAGCTTTTTAACCTTGCTCTCCTAGCTCGTCAGGCATGGCGCCTGTTGCAGCAAGCGGACTCGCTTTGTGCTCAAATGCTAAAAGCCATTTACTTCCCTGATTCTAACAAACTCTCGACTGAGCTTGGGAGTCATCCCTCGCAGGTGTGGAGGGCCATTTTGGAAGGCCGAGACATGCTACTTCAGGGTCTAATAAGGAGAGTTGGTGATGGAGTTACCACGCGGATATGGCAAGATAATTGGATCCCTAGAAACATGATAATGAGGCCGATAGCTTGCCTTTCTGCCAACCCACCACAACTAGTAAGTGATCTGATTGATGGAACGAATGCTTCTTGGAGAAAGGAACTCGTGGAACAGATTTTTATTGCAGCTGATTCAAATATAATTCTAGGGATCCCCCTGTGTACAAGGAGATTGGCAGATTTTTGGGCCTGGAATCATGAGAAGAGTGGTGTCTTTTCGGTACGGTCCGCCTATCGCATGCTAGTTGATACTAAGAGAAGAAGAGAAGATTGGTTGGAAGGAAGGGCAGGAAATTCAAACTAGGAAGCAGAAGCGAGATCTTGGAAATCTTTGTGGTCAGTGAAAGTACCGGGGAAGATAAGGAATTTTCTATGGAGACTAGCAAAGCACTCAATCCCAACAGAAGATGTAAGACTACACAAAAAGATGGCGACTGAGGATCGATGCCAGATATGTGGGGCGCAGGATTCATGGCGCCATTCCCTTCTAGACTGTACTATGGCCCGTTGCATGTGGGCTCTCACAAAAGATGATATATCATCTCTTCTACAGGCTACAACAGAGGGGAACACCAAGAGATGGATTTTCTCACTAATCGAAACTATGTCGCATACACTATTGATCAAAACTGTAGTGACTTTGTGGGCGATTTGGTCGGCGCGCCGCAAAGCAATACATGAAGGAATTCTTCAGAGCCCTCACGCCACAAACTCCTTCATTACCAGCTTCATCGCGGAACTTGAAGCAATTAATGTAGCAAACACACATCAGCCGGGTCAACAGACCGTGCTGTCAAGGAGTGCAGAAGTAAGATATGAATGGAGGGCACCACCCCCGGGTATGGCAAAAATCCACGTGGATGGGGGCCTAGCGAGGGTAGGGAATGGAGGTTCATCTGCAGCATTGTGTCGGGACCACGATGGCACCTACCTGGGTTCTTCTGCGATGGTTTTCAGTGATATTCATGACCCGGCGACTCTAGAAGCGCTTGCATGCAGAGAAGCTATGGCACTTGCACACGATCTATCTCTGAGAAGAATCGTTATTGCATGTGACTGCAAAACAGTGGTGGAAGAGATTCATAAGGGATCGGCTGGCCCTTATAGTGTGATCATCAAGGAGATTGAAGCTTCGGCTAAGGATTTTGGGAGTTGTGTCTTTATTTTTGAAAGTCGTGTTTTGAATTTTGAGGCCCATAGTTTGGTCAAGTTTTCTTCGTCGTTAGTAGACGGTCGCCATGTATGGCTGGGATTACCCCATGATCCTTTTGTTATCCCTGTAAACCGAACTCCGTCTTGAATAAAGTGTTGGTTTACCGCTGAAAAAAAAGCAGAGGCCAGAGTATTACAGTCAATGCGAAATTAATCCAGAAGCATTTCCTTTCATCATTGCTTTGCCTTGGGTTATGCATGCATGCATGCATGGCTGGTCTCCTCCGGTCGAAAATTCTCAAAACAGGTTTTGGTTCCGGTTCATAGATAAAAACCACACGGTGAGTGGTGGCCGAAACGCGACTAAAAGAAACATAAGAACCGACAACCGACAAACTCGCGGCGGAAATTTGCAGGGGGACGCACTTGCCCGGCCATGTCTGGCCGCGCGATTGCTTCGCGATCCGTAAAGTTGTTTGAGTCCCTGCATGATTTTAAGTTTTAGTTTCTAGAATCTAGTGATTTTATCATTCGTTTCTAAGTTCTTCTAGGTGAAACTTAGTGAAATTTTGTAAACTTCTTAGAACGTATTCAGAAGTGGTCTTATTTCAAAGCCCCTGTCGCAAAGTATATGAATATGCGAACGAAACAAAAATTAGACTTTTGGTTCAAACGATATGATTGACAGAAAAGCGAAAGTTAAAAGAAAGTTGGAACCTATCACAGATCACCTCCAAACTCGCATCCCTGTGATGGAACCTTCGAGTTCTCGATCCATAAACTCGAGGCCCACGACTTTGCACCCAAGGAGGGCAGGACACTCGCACACATATTCGCCGACATTGCCAAAGTGTTGCACTTCCGCTCGGGAAATCTAACACACCTTGCCATGGATCCTAGTCATCGAGCCAACCCTGATAGGAGATATGTCACAGCGGATCTGAGCCTCCATATGTGTATCAAGGATTAGCCACCAACACTGGCAACAACCTTGCTAGGACCACCTGTCGTTGCACCCCACGCCATCCACATAGCCAAGGGCACATCCATCACTGTTGCCGCGTGGCTCGCCGGAGAGCCGCACACGCATCCCACCTTCAAGGGCCACCGCGCCGGCATCCAAGATCTCGCATCGACGCTCATTGGCACAAATGCTGACCACCTAAACAATGGAAGTTTTTAACTAGGATTTCAACATGAATTTACAAAATGGATTTTAAGAAGGACTACAATTTCAATTTCAACAACCTTAAAACTACGATTCTTTACTAATTGAACCACTTCCTCCTTTGGAAGTGACCTTGCGGGTGAGGGAGGCTTCGTCTGTCGTATCTTCCCCGACTAGGCGATCGATGAATGCATGTGCGTCTTGGATGCGGGATACGACCACATTTTTTAAGGTCACGGTGAGTGTGATTCCCATTTTTACGAAGGCGCTCGTCGAGATGCGGTCTAACTAGGTAGGGGGGGGGACAGGTGCAGCTGATGGCTTATTTAGCCTCACAACGTGCATTGTCCTGGACCCACTCGGATCTTGGAAATCTTTGTGGTCAGTGAAAGTACCGGGGAAGATAAGGAATTTTCTATGGAGACTAGCAAAGCACTCAATCCCAACAGAAGATGTAAGACTACACAAAAAGATGGCGACTGAGGATCGATGCCAGATATGTGGGGCGCAGGATTCATGGCGCCATTCCCTTCTAGACTGTACTATGGCCCGTTGCATGTGGGCTCTCACAAAAGATGATATATCATCTCTTCTACAGGCTACAACAGAGGGGAACACCAAGAGATGGATTTTCTCACTAATCGAAACTATGCCGCATACACTATTGATCAAAACTGTAGTGACTTTGTGGGCGATTTGGTCGGCGCGCCGCAAAGCAATACATGAAGGAATTCTTCAGAGCCCTCACGCCACAAACTCCTTCATTACCAGCTTCATCGCGGAACTTGAAGCAATTAATGTAGCAAACACACATCAGCCGGGTCAACAGACCATGCTGTCAAGGAGTGCAGAAGTAAGATATGAATGGAGGGAACCACCCCCGGGTATGGCAAAAATCCACGTGGATGGGGGCCTAGCGAGGGTAGGGAATGGAGGTTCATCTGCAGCATTGTGTTGGGACCACGATGGCACCTACCTGGGTTCTTCTGCGATGGTTTTCAGTGATATTCATGACCCGGCGACTCTAGAAGCGCTTGCATGCAGAGAAGCTATGGCACTTGCGCACGATCTATCTCTGAGAAGAATCGTTATTGCATGTGACTGCAAAACAGTGGTGGAAGAGATTCATAAGGGATCGGCTGGCCCTTATAGTGTGATCATCAAGGAGATTGAAGCTTCGGCTAAGGATTTTGAGAGTTGTGTCTTTATTTTTGAAAGTCGTGTTTTGAATTTTGAGGCCCATAGTTTGGTCAAGTTTTCTTCGTCGTTAGTAGACGGTCGCCATGTATGGCTGGGATTACCCCATGATCCTTTTGTTATCCCTGTAAACTGAACTCCGTCTTGAATAAAGTGTTGGTTTACCGCTGAAAAAAAAGCAGAGGCCAGAGTATTACAGTCAATGCGAAATTAATCCAGAAGCATTTCCTTTCATCATTGCTTTGCCTTGGGTTATGCATGCATGCATGCATGGCTGGTCTCCTCCGGTCGAAAATTCTCAAAACAGGTTTTGGTTCCGGTTCATAGATAAAAACCACACGGTGAGTGGTGGCCGAAACGCGACTAAAAGAAACATAAGAACCGACAACCAACAAACTCGCGGCGGAAATTTGCAGGGGGACGCACTTGCCCGGCCATGTCTGGCCGCGCGATTGCTTCGCGATCCGTAAAGTTGTTTGAGTCCCTGCATGGTTTTAAGTTTTAGTTTCTAGAATCTAGTGATTTTATCATTCGTTTCTAAGTTCTTCTAGGTGAAATTTTGTAAACTTCTTAGAACGTATTCAGAAGTGGTCTTATTTCAAAGCCCCTGTCGCAAGTTAGACTTTTGGTTCAAACGATATGATTGACAGAAAAGCGAAAGTTAAAAGAAAGTTGGAACCTGTCACAGATCACCTCCAAACTCGCATCCCTGTGATGGAACCTTCGAGTTCTCGATCCATAAACTCGAGGCCCACGACTTTGCACCCAAGGAGGGCAGGACACTCGCACACATATTCGCCGACATTGCCAAAGTGTTGCACTTCCGCTCGGGAAATCTAACACACCTTGCCATGGATCCTAGTCATCGAGCCAACCCTGATAGGAGATATGTCACAGCGGATCTGGGCCTCCATATGTGTATCAAGGATTAGCCACCAACACTGGCAACAACCTTGCTAGGACCACCTGTCGTTGCACCCCACGCCATCCACATAGCCAAGGGCACATCCATCACTGTTGCCGCGTGGCTCGCCGGAGAGCCGCACACGCATCCCACCTTCAAGGGCCACCGCGCCGGCATCCAAGATCTCGCATCGACGCTCATTGGCACAAATGCTGACCACCTAAACAATGGAAGTTTTTAACTAGGATTTCAACATGAATTTACAAAATGGATTTTAAGAAGGACTACAATTTCAATTTCAACAACCTTAAAACTACGATTCTTTACTAATTGAACCACTTCCTCCTTTGGAAGTGACCTTGCGGGTGAGGGAGGCTTCGTCTGTCGTATCTTCCCCGACTAGGCGATCGATGAATGCATGTGCGTCTTGGATGCGGGATACGACCACATTTTTTAAGGTCACGGTGAGTGTGATTCCCATTTTTACGAAGGCGCTCGTCGAGATGCGGTCTAACTAGGTAGGGGGGGGGACAGGTGCAGCTGATGGTTTATTTAGCCTCACAACGTGCATTGTCCTGGACCCACTCGGATCTTGGAAATCTTTGTGGTCAGTGAAAGTACCGGGGAAGATAAGGAATTTTCTATGGAGACTAGCAAAGCACTCAATCCCAACAGAAGATGTAAGACTACACAAAAAGATGGCGACTGAGGATCGATGCCAGATATGTGGGGCGCAGGATTCATGGCGCCATTCCCTTCTAGACTGTACTATGGCCCGTTGCATGTGGGCTCTCACAAAAGATGATATATCATCTCTTCTACAGGCTACAACAGAGGGGAACACCAAGAGATGGATTTTCTCACTAATCGAAACTATGCCGCATACACTATTGATCAAAACTGTAGTGACTTTGTGGGCGATTTGGTCGGCGAGCCGCAAAGCAATACATGAAGGAATTCTTCAGAGCCCTCACGCCACAAACTCCTTCATTACCAGCTTCATCGCGGAACTTGAAGCAATTAATGTAGCAAACACACATCAGCCGGGTCAACAGACCATGCTGTCAAGGAGTGCAGAAGTAAGATATGAATGGAGGGAACCACCCCCGGGTATGGCAAAAATCCACGTGGATGGGGGCCTAGCGAGGGTAGGGAATGGAGGTTCATCTGCAGCATTGTGTCGGGACCACGATGGCACCTACCTGGGTTCTTCTGCGATGGTTTTCAGTGATATTCATGACCCGGCGACTCTAGAAGCGCTTGCATGCAGAGAAGCTATGGCACTTGCGCACGATCTATCTCTGAGAAGAATCGTTATTGCATGTGACTGCAAAACAGTGGTGGAAGAGATTCATAAGGGATCGGCTGGCCCTTATAGTGTGATCATCAAGGAGATTGAAGCTTCGGCTAAGGATTTTGAGAGTTGTGTCTTTATTTTTGAAAGTCGTGTTTTGAATTTTGAGGCCCATAGTTTGGTCAAGTTTTCTTCGTCGTTAGTAGACGGTCGCCATGTATGGCTGGGATTACCCCATGATCCTTTTGTTATCCCTGTAAACCGAACTCCGTCTTGAATAAAGTGTTGGTTTACCGCTGAAAAAAAAGCAGAGGCCAGAGTATTACAGTCAATGCGAAATTAATCCAGAAGCATTTCCTTTCATCATTGCTTTGCCTTGGGTTATGCATGCATGCATGCATGGCTGGTCTCCTCCGGTCGAAAATTCTCAAAACAGGTTTTGGTTCCGGTTCATAGATAAAAACCACACGGTGAGTGGTGGCCGAAACGCGACTAAAAGAAACATAAGAACCGACAACCGACAAACTCGCGGCGGAAATTTGCAGGGGGACGCACTTGCCCGGCCATGTCTGGCCGCGCGATTGCTTCGCGATCCGTAAAGTTGTTTGAGTCCCTGCATGGTTTTAAGTTTTAGTTTCTAGAATCTAGTGATTTTATCATTCGTTTCTAAGTTCTTCTAGGTGAAATTTTGTAAACTTCTTAGAACGTATTCAGAAGTGGTCTTATTTCAAAGCCCCTGTCGCAAAGTATATGAATATGCGAACGAAACAAAAATTAGACTTTTGGTTCAAACGATATGATTGACAGAAAAGCGAAAGTTAAAAGAAAGTTGGAACCTGTCACAGATCACCTCCAAACTCGCATCCCTGTGATGGAACCTTCGAGTTCTCGATCCATAAACTCGAGGCCCACGACTTTGCACCCAAGGAGGGCAGGACACTCGCACACATATTCGCCGACATTGCCAAAGTGTTGCACTTCCGCTCGGGAAATCTAACACACCTTGCCATGGATCCTAGTCATCGAGCCAACCCTGATAGGAGATATGTCACAGCGGATCTGGGCCTCCATATGTGTATCAAGGATTAGCCACCAACACTGGCAACAACCTTGCTAGGACCACCTGTCGTTGCACCCCACGCCATCCACATAGCCAAGGCCACATCCATCACTGTTGCCGCGTGGCTCGCCGGAGAGCCGCACACGCATCCCACCTTCAAGGGCCACCGCGCCGGCATCCAAGATCTCGCATCGACGCTCATTGGCACAAATGCTGACCACCTAAACAATGGAAGTTTTTAACTAGGATTTCAACATGAATTTACAAAATGGATTTTAAGAAGGACTACAATTTCAATTTCAACAACCTTAAAACTACGATTCTTTACTAATTGAACCACTTCCTCCTTTGGAAGTGACCATGCGGGTGAGGGAGGCTTCGTCTGTCGTATCTTCCCCGACTAGGCGATCGATGAATGCATGTGCGTCTTGGATGCGGGATACGACCACATTTTTTAAGGTCACGGTGAGTGTGATTCCCATTTTTACGAAGGCGCTCGTCGAGATGCGGTCTAACTAGGTAGGGGGGGGGGACAGGTGCAGCTGATGGCTTATTTAGCCTCACAACGTGCATTGTCCTGGACCCACTCGGATCTTGGAAATCTTTGTGGTCAGTGAAAGTACCGGGGAAGATAAGGAATTTTCTATGGAGACTAGCAAAGCACTCAATCCCAACAGAAGATGTAAGACTACACAAAAAGATGGCGACTGAGGATCGATGCCAGATATGTGGGGCGCAGGATTCATGGCGCCATTCCCTTCTAGACTGTACTATGGCCCGTTGCATGTGGGCTCTCACAAAAGATGATATATCATCTCTTCTACAGGCTACAACAGAGGGGAACACCAAGAGATGGATTTTCTCACTAATCGAAACTATGCCGCATACACTATTGATCAAAACTGTAGTGACTTTGTGGGCGATTTGGTCGGCGAGCCGCAAAGCAATACATGAAGGAATTCTTCAGAGCCCTCACGCCACAAACTCCTTCATTACCAGCTTCATCGCGGAACTTGAAGCAATTAATGTAGCAAACACACATCAGCCGGGTCAACAGACCATGCTGTCAAGGAGTGCAGAAGTAAGATATGAATGGAGGGAACCACCCCCGGGTATGGCAAAAATCCACGTGGATGGGGGCCTAGCGAGGGTAGGGAATGGAGGTTCATCTGCAGCATTGTGTCGGGACCACGATGGCACCTACCTGGGTTCTTCTGCGATGGTTTTCAGTGATATTCATGACCCGGCGACTCTAGAAGCGCTTGCATGCAGAGAAGCTATGGCACTTGCGCACGATCTATCTCTGAGAAGAATCGTTATTGCATGTGACTGCAAAACAGTGGTGGAAGAGATTCATAAGGGATCGGCTGGCCCTTATAGTGTGATCATCAAGGAGATTGAAGCTTCGGCTAAGGATTTTGAGAGTTGTGTCTTTATTTTTGAAAGTCGTGTTTTGAATTTTGAGGCCCATAGTTTGGTCAAGTTTTCTTCGTCGTTAGTAGACGGTCGCCATGTATGGCTGGGATTACCCCATGATCCTTTTGTTATCCCTGTAAACCGAACTCCGTCTTGAATAAAGTGTTGGTTTACCGCTGAAAAAAAAGCAGAGGCCAGAGTATTACAGTCAATGCGAAATTAATCCAGAAGCATTTCCTTTCATCATTGCTTTGCCTTGGGTTATGCATGCATGCATGCATGGCTGGTCTCCTCCGGTCGAAAATTCTCAAAACAGGTTTTGGTTCCGGTTCATAGATAAAAACCACACGGTGAGTGGTGGCCGAAACGCGACTAAAAGAAACATAAGAACCGACAACCGACAAACTCGCGGCGGAAATTTGCAGGGGGACGCACTTGCCCGGCCATGTCTGGCCGCGCGATTGCTTCGCGATCCGTAAAGTTGTTTGAGTCCCTGCATGGTTTTAAGTTTTAGTTTCTAGAATCTAGTGATTTTATCATTCGTTTCTAAGTTCTTCTAGGTGAAATTTTGTAAACTTCTTAGAACGTATTCAGAAGTGGTCTTATTTCAAAGCCCCTGTCGCAAAGTATATGAATATGCGAACGAAACAAAAATTAGACTTTTGGTTCAAACGATATGATTGACAGAAAAGCGAAAGTTAAAAGAAAGTTGGAACCTGTCACAGATCACCTCCAAACTCGCATCCCTGTGATGGAACCTTCGAGTTCTCGATCCATAAACTCGAGGCCCACGACTTTGCACCCAAGGAGGGCAGGACACTCGCACACATATTCGCCGACATTGCCAAAGTGTTGCACTTCCGCTCGGGAAATCTAACACACCTTGCCATGGATCCTAGTCATCGAGCCAACCCTGATAGGAGATATGTCACAGCGGATCTGGGCCTCCATATGTGTATCAAGGATTAGCCACCAACACTGGCAACAACCTTGCTAGGACCACCTGTCGTTGCACCCCACGCCATCCACATAGCCAAGGCCACATCCATCACTGTTGCCGCGTGGCTCGCCGGAGAGCCGCACACGCATCCCACCTTCAAGGGCCACCGCGCCGGCATCCAAGATCTCGCATCGACGCTCATTGGCACAAATGCTGACCACCTAAACAATGGAAGTTTTTAACTAGGATTTCAACATGAATTTACAAAATGGATTTTAAGAAGGACTACAATTTCAATTTCAACAACCTTAAAACTACGATTCTTTACTAATTGAACCACTTCCTCCTTTGGAAGTGACCATGCGGGTGAGGGAGGCTTCGTCTGTCGTATCTTCCCCGACTAGGCGATCGATGAATGCATGTGCGTCTTGGATGCGGGATACGACCACATTTTTTAAGGTCACGGTGAGTGTGATTCCCATTTTTACGAAGGCGCTCGTCGAGATGCGGTCTAACTAGGTAGGGGGGGGGGGACAGGTGCAGCTGATGGCTTATTTAGCCTCACAATGTGCATTGTCCTGGACCCACTCGGATCTTGGAAATCTTTGTGGTCAGTGAAAGTACCGGGGAAGATAAGGAATTTTCTATGGAGACTAGCAAAGCACTCAATCCCAACAGAAGATGTAAGACTACACAAAAAGATGGCGACTGAGGATCGATGCCAGATATGTGGGGCGCAGGATTCATGGCGCCATTCCCTTCTAGACTGTACTATGGCCCGTTGCATGTGGGCTCTCACAAAAGATGATATATCATCTCTTCTACAGGCTACAACAGAGGGGAACACCAAGAGATGGATTTTCTCACTAATCGAAACTATGCCGCATACACTATTGATCAAAACTGTAGTGACTTTGTGGGCGATTTGGTCGGCGAGCCGCAAAGCAATACATGAAGGAATTCTTCAGAGCCCTCACGCCACAAACTCCTTCATTACCAGCTTCATCGCGGAACTTGAAGCAATTAATGTAGCAAACACACATCAGCCGGGTCAACAGACCATGCTGTCAAGGAGTGCAGAAGTAAGATATGAATGGAGGGAACCACCCCCGGGTATGGCAAAAATCCACGTGGATGGGGGCCTAGCGAGGGTAGGGAATGGAGGTTCATCTGCAGCATTGTGTCGGGACCACGATGGCACCTACCTGGGTTCTTCTGCGATGGTTTTCAGTGATATTCATGACCCGGCGACTCTAGAAGCGCTTGCATGCAGAGAAGCTATGGCACTTGCGCACGATCTATCTCTGAGAAGAATCGTTATTGCATGTGACTGCAAAACAGTGGTGGAAGAGATTCATAAGGGATCGGCTGGCCCTTATAGTGTGATCATCAAGGAGATTGAAGCTTCGGCTAAGGATTTTGAGAGTTGTGTCTTTATTTTTGAAAGTCGTGTTTTGAATTTTGAGGCCCATAGTTTGGTCAAGTTTTCTTCGTCGTTAGTAGACGGTCGCCATGTATGGCTGGGATTACCCCATGATCCTTTTGTTATCCCTGTAAACCGAACTCCGTCTTGAATAAAGTGTTGGTTTACCGCTGAAAAAAAAGCAGAGGCCAGAGTATTACAGTCAATGCGAAATTAATCCAGAAGCATTTCCTTTCATCATTGCTTTGCCTTGGGTTATGCATGCATGCATGCATGGCTGGTCTCCTCCGGTCGAAAATTCTCAAAACAGGTTTTGGTTCCGGTTCATAGATAAAAACCACACGGTGAGTGGTGGCCGAAACGCGACTAAAAGAAACATAAGAACCGACAACCGACAAACTCGCGGCGGAAATTTGCAGGGGGACGCACTTGCCCGGCCATGTCTGGCCGCGCGATTGCTTCGCGATCCGTAAAGTTGTTTGAGTCCCTGCATGGTTTTAAGTTTTAGTTTCTAGAATCTAGTGATTTTATCATTCGTTTCTAAGTTCTTCTAGGTGAAACTTAGTGAAATTTTGTAAACTTCTTAGAATGTATTCAGAAGTGGTCTTATTTCAAAGCCCCTGTCGCAAAGTATATGAATATGCGAACGAAACAAAAATTAGACTTTTGGTTCAAACGATATGATTGACAGAAAAGCGAAAGTTAAAAGAAAGTTGGAACCTGTCACAGATCACCTCCAAACTCGCATCCCTGTGATGGAACCTTGGAGTTCTCGATCCATAAACTCGAGGCCCACGACTTTGCACCCAAGGAGGGCAGGACACTCGCACACATATTCGCCGACATTACCAAAGTGTTGCACTTCCGCTCGGGAAATCTAACACACCTTGCCATGGATCCTAGTCATCGAGCCAACCCTGATAGGAGATATGTCACAGCGGATCTGGGCCTCCATATGTGTATCAACGATTAGCCACCAACACTGGCAACAACCTTGCTAGGACCACCTGTCGTTGCACCCCACGCCATCCACATAGCCAAGGGCACATCCATCACTGTTGCCGCATGGCTCGCCGGAGAGCCGCACACGCATCCCACCTTCAAGGGCCACCGCGCCGGCATCCAAGATCTCGCATCGACGCTCATTGGCACAAATGCTGACCACCTAAACAATGGAAGTTTTTAACTAGGATTTCAACATGAATTTACAAAATGGATTTTAAGAAGGACTACAATTTCAATTTCAACAACCTTAAAACTACGATTCTTTACTAATTGAACCACTTCCTCCTTTGGAAGTGACCTTGCGGGTGAGGGAGGCTTCGTCTGTCGTATCTTCCCCGACTAGGCGATCGATGAATGCATGTGCGTCTTGGATGCGGGATACGACCACATTTTTTAAGGTCACGGTGAGTGTGATTCCCATTTTTACGAAGGCGCTCATCGAGATGCGGTCTAACTAGGTAGGGGGGGGACAGGTGCAGCTGATGGCTTATTTAGCCTCACAACGTGCATTGTCCTGGACCCACTCGGATCTTGGAAATCTTTGTGGTCAGTGAAAGTACCGGGGAAGATAAGGAATTTTCTATGGAGACTAGCAAAGCACTCAATCCCAACAGAAGATGTAAGACTACACAAAAAGATGGCGACTGAGGATCGATGCCAGATATGTGGGGCGCAGGATTCATGGCGCCATTCCCTTCTAGACTGTACTATGGCCCGTTGCATGTGGGCTCTCACAAAAGATGATATATCATCTCTTCTACAGGCTACAACAGAGGGGAACACCAAGAGATGGATTTTCTCACTAATCGAAACTATGCCGCATACACTATTGATCAAAACTGTAGTGACTTTGTGGGCGATTTGGTCGGCGCGCCGCAAAGCAATACATGAAGGAATTCTTCAGAGCCCTCACGCCACAAACTCCTTCATTACCAGCTTCATCGCGGAACTTGAAGCAATTAATGTAGCAAACACACATCAGCCGGGTCAACAGACCATGCTGTCAAGGAGTGCAGAAGTAAGATATGAATGGAGGGAACCACCCCCGGGTATGGCAAAAATCCACGTGGATGGGGGCCTCGCGAGGGTAGGGAATGGAGGTTCATCTGCAGCATTGTGTCGGGACCACGATGGCACCTACCTGGGTTCTTCTGCGATGGTTTTCAGTGATATTCATGACCCGGCGACTCTAGAAGCGCTTGCATGCAGAGAAGCTATGGCACTTGCGCACGATCTATCTCTGAGAAGAATCGTTATTGCATGTGACTGCAAAACAGTGGTGGAAGAGATTCATAAGGGATCGGCTGGCCCTTATAGTGTGATCATCAAGGAGATTGAAGCTTCGGCTAAGGATTTTGAGAGTTGTGTCTTTATTTTTGAAAGTCGTGTTTTGAATTTTGAGGCCCATAGTTTGGTCAAGTTTTCTTCGTCGTTAGTAGACGGTCGCCATGTATGGCTGGGATTACCCCATGATCCTTTTGTTATCCCTGTAAACCGAACTCCGTCTTGAATAAAGTGTTGGTTTACCGCTGAAAAAAAAGCAGAGGCCAGAGTATTACAGTCAATGCGAAATTAATCCAGAAGCATTTCCTTTCATCATTGCTTTGCCTTGGGTTATGCATGCATGCATGCATGGCTGGTCTCCTCCGGTCGAAAATTCTCAAAACAGGTTTTGGTTCCGGTTCATAGATAAAAACCACACGGTGAGTGGTGGCCGAAACGCGACTAAAAGAAACATAAGAACCGACAACCGACAAACTCGCGGCGGAAATTTGCAGGGGGACGCACTTGCCCGGCCATGTCTGGCCGCGCGATTGCTTCGCGATCCGTAAAGTTGTTTGAGTCCCTGCATGGTTTTAAGTTTTAGTTTCTAGAATCTAGTGATTTTATCATTCGTTTCTAAGTTCTTCTAGGTGAAACTTAGTGAAATTTGGTAAACTTCTTAGAACGTATTCAGAAGTGGTCTTATTTCAAAGCCCCTGTCGCAAAGTATATGAATATGCGAACGAAACAAAAATTAGACTTTTGGTTCAAACGATATGATTGACAGAAAAGCGAAAGTTAAAAGAAAGTTGGAACCTGTCACAGATCACCTCCAAACTCGCATCCCTGTGATGGAACCTTCGAGTTCTCGATCCATAAACTCGAGGCCCATAACTTTGCACCCAAGGAGGGCAGGACACTCGCACACATATTCGCCGACATTGCCAAAGTGTTGCACTTCCGCTCGGGAAATCTAACACACCTTGCCATGGATCCTAGTCATCGAGCCAACCCTGATAGGAGATATGTCACAGCGGATCTGGGCCTCCATATGTGTATCAAGGATTAGCCACCAACACTGGCAACAACCTTGCTAGGACCACCTGTCGTTGCACCCCACGCCATCCACATAGCCAAGGGCACATCCATCACTGTTGCCGCGTGGCTCGCCGGAGAGCCGCACACGCATCCCACCTTCAAGGGCCACCGCGCCGGCATCCAAGATCTCGCATCGACGCTCATTGGCACAAATGCTGACCACCTAAACAATGGAAGTTTTTAACTAGGATTTCAACATGAATTTACAAAAATGGATTTTAAGAAGGACTACAATTTCAATTTCAACAACCTTAAAACTACGATTCTTTACTAATTGAACCACTTCCTCCTTTGGAAGTGACCTTGCGGGTGAGGGAGGCTTCGTCTGTCGTATCTTCCCCGACTAGGCGATCGATGAATGCATGTGCGTCTTGGATGCGGGATACGACCACATTTTTTAAGGTCACGGTGAGTGTGATTCCCATTTTTACGAAGGCGCTCGTCGAGATGCGGTCTAACTAGGTAGGGGGGGGGACAGGTGCAGCTGATGGCTTATTTAGCCTCACAACGTGCATTGTCCTGGACCCACTCGGATCTTGGAAATCTTTGTGGTCAGTGAAAGTACCGGGGAAGATAAGGAATTTTCTATGGAGACTAGCAAAGCACTCAATCCCAACAGAAGATGTAAGACTACACAAAAAGATGGCGACTGAGGATCGATGCCAGATATGTGGGGCGCAGGATTCATGGCGCCATTCCCTTCTAGACTGTACTATGGCCCGTTGCATGTGGGCTCTCACAAAAGATGATATATCATCTCTTCTACAGGCTACAACAGAGGGGAACACCAAGAGATGGATTTTCTCACTAATCGAAACTATGCCGCATACACTATTGATCAAAACTGTAGTGACTTTGTGGGCGATTTGGTCGGCGCGCCGCAAAGCAATACATGAAGGAATTCTTCAGAGCCCTCACGCCACAAACTCCTTCATTACCAGCTTCATCGCGGAACTTGAAGCAATTAATGTAGCAAACACACATCAGCCGGGTCAACAGACCATGCTGTCAAGGAGTGCAGAAGTAAGATATGAATGGAGGGAACCACCCCCGGGTATGGCAAAAATCCACGTGGATGGGGGCCTAGCGAGGGTAGGGAATGGAGGTTCATCTGCAGCATTGTGTCGGGACCACGATGGCACCTACCTGGGTTCTTCTGCGATGGTTTTTAGTGATATTCATGACCCGGCGACTCTAGAAGCGCTTGCATGCAGAGAAGCTATGGCACTTGCGCACGATCTATCTCTGAGAAGAATCGTTATTGCATGTGACTGCAAAACAGTGGTGGAAGAGATTCATAAGGGATCGGCTGGCCCTTATAGTGTGATCATCAAGGAGATTGAAGCTTCGGCTAAGGATTTTGAGAGTTGTGTCTTTATTTTTGAAAGTCGTGTTTTGAATTTTGAGGCCCATAGTTTGGTCAAGTTTTCTTCGTCGTTAGTAGACGGTCGCCATGTATGGCTGGGATTACCCCATGATCCTTTTGTTATCCCTGTAAACCGAACTCCGTCTTGAATAAAGTGTTGGTTTACCGCTGAAAAAAAAGCAGAGGCCAGAGTATTACAGTCAATGCGAAATTAATCCAGAAGCATTTCCTTTCATCATTGCTTTGCCTTGGGTTATGCATGCATGCATGCATGGCTGGTCTCCTCCGGTCGAAAATTCTCAAAACAGGTTTTGGTTCCGGTTCATAGATAAAAACCACACGATGAGTGGTGGCCGAAACGCGACTAAAAGAAACATAAGAACCGACAACCGACAAACTCGCGACGGAAATTTGCAGGGGGACGCACTTGCCCGGCCATGTCTGGCCGCGCGATTGCTTCGCGATCCGTAAAGTTGTTTGAGTCCCTGCATGGTTTTAAGTTTTAGTTTCTAGAATCTAGTGATTTTATCATTCGTTTCTAAGTTCTTCTAGGTGAAATTTTGTAAACTTCTTAGAACGTATTCAGAAGTGGTCTTATTTCAAAGCCCCTGTCGCAAAGTATATGAATATGCGAACGAAACAAAAATTAGACTTTTGGTTCAAACGATATGATTGACAGAAAAGCGAAAGTTAAAAGAAAGTTGGAACCTGTCACAGATCACCTCCAAACTCGCATCCCTGTGATGGAACCTTCGAGTTCTCGATCCATAAACTCGAGGCCCACGACTTTGCACCCAAGGAGGGCAGGACACTCGCACACATATTCGCCGACATTGCCAAAGTGTTGCACTTCCGCTCGGGAAATCTAACACACCTTGCCATGGATCCTAGTCATCGAGCCAACCCTGATAGGAGATATGTCACAGCGGATCTGGGCCTCCATATGTGTATCAAGGATTAGCCACCAACACTGGCAACAACCTTGTTAGGACCACCTGTCGTTGCACCCCACGCCATCCACATAGCCAAGGGCACATCCATCACTGTTGCCGCGTGGCTCGCCGGAGAGCCGCACACGCATCCCACCTTCAAGGGCCACCGCGCCGGCATCCAAGATCTCGCATCGACGCTCATTGGCACAAATGTTGACCACCTAAACAATGGAAGTTTTTAACTAGGATTTCAACATGAATTTACAAAATGGATTTTAAGAAGGACTACAATTTCAATTTCAACAACCTTAAAACTACGATTCTTTACTAATTGAACCACTTCCTCCTCTGGAAGTGACCTTGCGGGTGAGGGAGGCTTCGCTTGTCGTATCTTCCCCGACTAGGCGATCGATGAATGCATGTGCGTCTTGGATGCGGGATACGACCACATTTTTTAAGGTCACGGTGAGTGTGATTCCCATTTTTACGAAGGCGCTCGTCGAGATGCGGTCTAACTAGGTAGGGGGGGACAGGTGCAGCTGATGGCTTATTTAGCCTCACAACGTGCATTGTCCTGGACCCACTCGGAGTAGTTCCATTCCCTCTCCCAAGACTTTCTCTCGGTGCGGTCCTCTTCGATCTCACCGGGGAGGGCTCAGTCGCATTGACATGGTCGATAGGGGGCGATTGTTGCGGCGACGGGGAAGAGGGAACAGAGTGGGAGGGATGACAACTGGCTTAGGGGGTGAGTGGCGACGACATCAATGATGGTTTAAATACACGCGGGTGAGCTCGCTCCAGCATGAAACAGGGGTGAATTTCCACGTACAGGGTGAAAAACGGGTGCGGAACACGTTGGCAGCCACTCCTTGTCAGCG